>NW_012141635.1:2291976-2299680 GCF_000956105.1 Propithecus coquereli
TATACATGATTAATGCAATTATCATCTTTCCCACATTCCATTTACCAACTGATGAAAAATTGTAGATTGAAACTAACTAGATGTAAGAAACACAAAACAAATCTAATTATAGTCAATTGGTCCGTCTGCCTATCTACCTATCTTTTCTCTTTCATCTTTTCCTTTTCTGACTCTCTCTCTCACACACACAAGTACACACATTCCATACCATTGCCCAGAGGCATACTCTTCTTTAATACTCCGTAACCATGGTAGTTTGATTTATCTAGGTTTATTCTGTAATGTTATCATTTTTCTTGTATCTGTGAAGTCTAACTTGTGTCCACTTGTCTCTTTTACTTAAGAGCATTGTTATTCCTTCTTCTGAGATATAAACCCTATCTATTTCTCTATTCAAAAGAAAATAAACTTAAACTATTAAAAATCTCACCACACCTGGAGGGAAAAAAAATGTCTTAAAGTAGGGGGAAAGGTGAATGAACTATTTATAAGAGTATAGGATCTGGGAAACTTGAAATTTGAGAGGTTGAAAAACTATATAGCCAGTAGTGTTAATAGGTGTTATGTCAATAAGATAAAGATTACATGACTTTTTGATTAATAGTTACTCTGGAACTAGTTAACAGCTCTGTGTGAACAAGTCCAGAGGAAAGTTTAAATCACTAGAGCAATGGAAAAAGTTATTCTAGTATTCATTAAATCAAATGAATAGAGAGCACAGTTGATGGTGATTGAAATATTATAGTAGAGGATTTAAGTATAATAATTAAATATGGTGATAGATCTATGAAAAATAAAATACTGCAGAGTAAAATTTTAATAGCTTCTAAAACAATCTTTTTTCTTCTTTTTTTTTCTCCTAACTTTCCATGTTTGCCTCATTAGATCTTTTCTTTCCAACAGATTGCATTTGCTGCATGGAGTTTTATGATTTGCCAACAGTTTTTTTTAATCAACTTATTGTTAGTCTTTGAGGAAAATGCTCTAGTTTGGTAATTTCACAAGTTCATATGAACCTGAATAGTACTGGCTCACATTCTACTAATTTAATAGGAATTGTGAAAAATCTGTGAAAGAGAGTAACAGACTTGGCAGCTTTTTCTCATTTAACTCTATAGGTCTGCATCCAAACATTGGGCAGACTTCAATTCATTTCACATGCAGATAAGCTACACAATTGGGAATCAATTCTGTATAACCCACATTGAAGAAAAAAAATTATCCCCGTGATATAAGATATAGTAATGGCAGTAAATATAGGTTTATAAAATGAACAGAACAATAATAACTGTTTGCTAATTTTCCCACCATAAAAATTTTATATAAATAAAATTAAAAAGATACACAAATAAACTAGAATACATCAGAAAGTTTTGATATATGAGCCATTAACTAATGTTGATAATTTACATATGGATAATTAAAATGGACCATTGCTGGGCACAATGGCTCTTGCCTGTAGTCCCAGCTACTCGGGAGGCTGAGGCAGGAGGATCACTTGAATCCAGCAGTTTGAGGATGCCATGAGCTAGGCTGATGCCACAGCACTCTACCCAGGGTGACAGAGCAAGGCTCTGTCTAAAAAAAAAAGAAAGAAATGGACTGTTTGTAAAATATTTATGAAATGTTGCAAAATTAAAGGGGTTTGAGCTTAAAGAAACTTGAATTTCAAATTCATTATCATTGCTTACTACCAGAATATCTTCATGCTGTTTGTATCAATTTTATCTTTTTTTTCCTTGTGAAACTACTTTACTGAGCTATTTGTTGAAATATATTTTTAACAAATACAAAAATGTTCAATTTTATCTTATCTATCAAGAACCACAACTACAGGCTGGGCTCAATGGCTGACACCTGTAATCCTAGCACTCTGAGAGGCCGAGTGGGAGGACTGCTTGAGGTCAGGAGTTCGTGACCAGCCAGAGCAACAGCGAGACCCCATCTCTACTAAAAATAGAAAAAATTGGCCCTGCAACTAAAAATGGAAACAAAATATTAGCCGGACGTGGTAGCAAGTGCCTGTAGTCCTGGCTACTTGGGAGGTTGAGGCAGAAGATTGCTTGAGCCCAGGAGTTTGAGGTTGCTGTGAGCTATGCTGATACCAGAGCACTCTAGCCTGGGCAACAGATTGAGACTCTGTCTGAAAAAAAAAAAAAAAAAATTCACACAATTACAGTACCTAGCTAGTGGAATGGTTGAGTGGGGTTAATCAATCTACAATGTGTGGAAGCACATTTTAATTCATAAATCATGGTATAGTACCATGTGTGCCTATAATGTGATATTTTATCTTCCTCCACTTTGACTATACATTCACATGTTTGCATGGCAATGTGTCTATGTCTATAAATATATGGAAGTACAGAGTAAAATTAATTTGCTATTTATCCATTACATTTATGTATATTTGTATATGCAAATATCTAGATTAGTAATTATTCAATTCTTTTTATATGTATATATAGTATCCATAACATAATATGTGTGTGTGTGTGTGTGTGTGTGTGTACACATGTGTGTGTGTGTGTGTGTGTGTGTGTATAGAATGATGATAAGGCCTCCCAAGGAAGAGGTCTGCTTGGCTGAGGAGTCTTTGCAGGAGACTACAAAGTGACTGCTGAGAAGTGAGAAACCCTTTGGGAGGCCTGACCTGGGGCCAAAAAGGAAGTTAGCTAGAGTCATGAGCATATGCTACTTGGGGACAAACATGCATATAATTGCTTACTGATTTGTTTGTCCTCATCCACATTCTGTAATGCATACCAAGGGGAACCTTAATGCAGGAAAGAGGCCTATCAGAGTGAAGAAATGAGAAGAGGGGACTTTGGAGTAGGAGATTTCTTTGGCACCATCCACCAGAGAGGAAGGAAGAAGAGAGCTTGTGCTTGAGGTTGCTACTGCTACTTCCCTCTGGGATCCCATAAAAGTCCAGGAACTGGGCCCTGGAAGGAGAGGTTGGGGGAGCCAATGAAGGAAGCAACACAGTTATGTTCAACTCTGGGGAAAAAAAAGAAAAAAACAAATATAGTCATCCCTCAGTATCCTTGAAGGATTGGTTCCAGAATCCTCCACGAATGCCAAAAACTGTGGATGCTCAAATCCCCTTTATAAAATGGTATAATATTTACATATAAACCATACATATCATCTTGTATACTTTAAATCATCTCTAGATTACTTATTTTACCTAATGTAAATGTTATATAAATTGTTATCATACCATATTTTTATTTATATTATTTTATATTATCTTACTGGTATTTTCTATTGAGTTTTGTTGAATATTTTTGATCTGTGGTTTGTCAAATCTGCCTAGGCAGAACCCTTGGACACAGAGGGCTGACTGTACACACATATACACAAATATACCCAAGTATACAGGTATAAACGTCTCTAACCTCTGATATCATTGATTTACTTCAATGAATTATGTCAGTCAAAATAGTCCCACAATTTGAAAAATAAAGATTTATAAACATCAGATATTTTTCAGTCAAGAAATCTTTTAGTCCAGAAGGATTGTTTGACATAAATTAATCAAAACCTGACTTGGTAATTTTTTATTTATTTTTCCTTGAATTTTCTTCAGACATATGGGAAATTCACAAAGGCATATAATGTGACCAAACTCCAAATTTTATGTTGTACTTAAGTGTGGTATTATATTATAAATATTTGATTTAATTGAAAACACATTGTCTTCTAGATATTATATAAATCATTATATCAAAAATTGGGATCAAAAGATTTTAGTGTTTTAACTGACTCCTTTGTATTCTAATATCTCTACAAAAACTCAGTGCAGAATAGGTAGTTGTATTTCTCTATAGTTAGAATACATCATCTGTATTATTGAATTGGAGTAAAATATGACCTGGCTTTCTTTACTGGATTCACCTGTTCACTTCCATTCCCTAGAAAAATAAGTTCTGATGTTACAATCTAGATTTAAAAGTTTTCAATCCAGAGAAATTTCTTAAGAATTTTTCCAGTCTTAGATAGTTAGTGAATGACCAAAGGCATAAGGATCCTAGGTAGTGATACAAATGGAACACATAATTTTTACCAGTTTTATTGAGTTTTAATTTACATAAAATAAACTCTCTTTCTATATATGCACACATACACACAAATATGTGCATATATGTGTGTATACGTAATATGCAAATCGATGAGTTTTAACATATTTATATACACATGAAACTGTCACCACAATTAAGATAATGAACATACCTATACTAGATATCATACCCAAATGGTTCCTCATGCCCTTTTGAGATCAGTATAACATTTCTCAAAAAATAAATAATATCAATAAAGAGATACAAATTAAACAAAAGTACAAAGCAGAAATTCTGAATCTTAAAAGTACATTAAACTGAATACAAAAATATTGGGAAGTTTCAAAACAGATTTGAGCAGAAAGAAGAAAGAATCTGTGAAATTGAAGATGGCTAAATTAAAATTATTCAAATTATTCACTCTATGGGACACCATAAAACAAGCCAACATACACAAAATGGGAGTTGCAAAGGACAGGAGGGAGAAAAGAGGCAGAAAAAATATTTGAGTAAATAATGATGAAAACCATTTCAATTATCTGACATGAATCGACACATCTAAGAACTTCAAAGAACAAGAAAAATTAACACAAGAAGACCCAAGACACACTATAATTAAACTATCAAAGACAAAGACAGCCTGAGAATCTTGCAACCAGCAAGGGAAAAATGCGTCCTCCACAAAATTACCATTTGATTTCTTAGCAGAAGCTGGGAAGACCAGAAGGCAGTGGGATGACATATTTAAAGTGCTAAAAGAAGAAAAACCCCAAATAAACAAACAAATAAAAAATTCAACTCTGTCAACAAAAAAATTTTATATCTGGGAAAAATATGTTTCAAAAATACAGGAGAAATTAACACTTTCCCAGAAAAACAAAGGCTGATAGAATTCATCACAAGTTAACATTCCCTGTTAGAATTGCACGAGAGTCTTTAAGGTGGAAATGAAAAGACACTAGAAAGTAAGTCAAGGCCAAACCAAGAAATAAAGGATCCTGGTGAAAGTAACTACACAGGTAAATACAAAAACCGATGTTATTGAATTTTTGGTCTATAATTCCTTTATATATAAATATAAATTAAAAGACTAATGCACAAACAATAATGCAAATCACCTGACTAAAACATACAATGTTTATTTATGAAACTTTATCCAAAGAATATATATAGCCAATAAAAAATAGCTGATAAGCACATAAAAATGATCAACATAATTAGCAATCAGGGAAATACAAATCAAAGTCACAATGAGATTCTACTTCATACCCAGTAGCATGGGTATAATCAAAGGGTTACATAATAGGAAGTGTCAGTGAGGGTGTACATGTGGAGAAATTAGAACCCTTATAAATTATTTGGTGGGAAGGTAAGATGGTGAATTCACTTTGGAAGACAGTCTGAAAGTTACTCAAAATTTAAACATAGTCTTACCATTTGACACAGCAATTTCACTCTTAGGTGTATACCCAAGAGGAATGAAAATACAAATGTAAGAGAGACCAGAAAGATGGCTGACTAGAAGTCATAGGCCTCCAGAGGGATGTGGGGAGCTGCTGGGAGATCACACAGGCATTGCTTAAGCTCACATGGAGTTCCACAGGCTTTTAAACCCCAGGTATCTATTCCTAGAGAAAACTGGGGAGACATATTCACAATTCTCTAAGCAGTGCCCTGAAGCCACTGCTGACCCACTGCTGGACCAGGGAGGGAGGCAGGAATCCAGGCAATCTCCTGCACCCCGAGGTCAAGTTTCACTACTGTAGCTGTGGACAACTACAGAACCAATGGGTGTTGAGACCATGAGTCCCACACTTGCCATCCTTCCCAGAGCTGCCCACATGGGTACTTCCATGGAGAGAGGCATACAGCCAACCTGCTTAATTCTTCTACATGCATCCCAAGATCAGTCTGCCTCTCACTGTCATGGTCAATGCTGAAACTCAGAGTCTCCAAGGACAGGTTCACAGGTCTGGTCTAGTACTCCCAGGACTCAATCACATCATTCTAGGAAATGTAAGGGAGATTTGTGAACTGATCTCAAGTTGGGCATGGGAGAGTACATGTAGGCACAACTGAGAGGAGAGTGAGGTATGGGTTCTTACTGTGGCATGGGGCACTACTCACCCCATAGGTAAGGCTAGAGCAACTGGGATTTCTGTTCTGGGTGGGGAGACTTGCAACCTGCAGTGGATTCACTGCCTGGCTGTAATTGCCTTTTGACTGGCCTGGATTGACCTGCATCTGGTGGCCAGACAACAGAGGGAGGTCTATTGTGACAGAGGAGTGGGAGCAGAGCAAACTCCAACTCGACCTGCTAGGTTGGATTCTGGACTGCCTCTTTCCCACAAGCAAGTTCTTAGGCATGGTTGGCTTGCCTCCACTCCTTTCTGGAGGCTTCCCCAGTGTCCCGAAACTGACTTCTGATTTCCCTTTGGGAAGGCACTTGCACCAACATTTGAGGATCCTGGTGGTGGTTTTGCCTGAACCAGACCCACCTGACTTTTTCCCCCCTTCTGCCTTGGCACTAGTGGAGCAAAAGAAGGGGATCCCTGGGAGTTCCAGGACCCCACACATCACCTGGGTTGGCTAAGTGTTTCTCCTGACTGAATAGGGCTGAGCAAAGGTCCCTCAAGCACAACCACAGCTGGCTCTGTCCTGCAAGCACCCCTTTTTGGCAGGGAGGTCAACTTGTATAGCCCATTGCATCATTTGCTTATAAAAACAGTAACACAATAAGTAATAATAAACAACTAAGTAAAAGTCAACGCAATAGAAGGGTAACTCATACATAAATATTAACATAAAACATAAGTTAAATAGTCAAAATACACCACTTAAAACATATGGATTGGTGGAATGAATAAAAGAAAAAGCACAATACAAATCTGCTTGCCTTCAAGAGACCTACTTCACTCATAAAGTTTCTCATAGACTCAAGGTAAAGGGGTCAAAAACAATTTCACACAAATGGAAACTCAAAGTAAATAAAGGTAGCTATTATTATGTCAGATAAAGTAGAGTATAAATCAAAAACAGTAAAAAAAAAAAGATAAAGAAGGTCATTATATAATGATAAAGGTATCAATTCAACAAAAAGATATAACAATCCTAAATAAATATGTACGTAACATTGGAGCTCCCAGATTCGAAAAACAAATACTGAGAGATTTAAGAGAAGAAATAAACAGCAATACAATAATAATGGAGGATTTCAACATTCCAATGACAGAACTAGACAGATTATTGAGTCAGAAAATCAACAAAGAAACACTAAAAACAGGACTCTAGAACAAATGAACCTAATAGATGTTTATAGAACATTGTACCCCAAAATTGCAGAATCTATATTTTTCTCATCAGCACATGGAACATTTTCCAAAACAGACCACATTAGGCCAAAAAACAAGTCTTGACAAATATTAAAAAATGGAAATCATATCAAGTATCTTCTCAGACCACAGTGGAATAAAACTAGAAATCAATTCCAAGAGGACCTGTCAAAACTTTATAAATACATGGAAATTAAACAACCTGCCACTGAATAATCATTTGGTCAATGGTGAAAAGAAGAGGGAAATTAAATTTTTTTTTTTTTGGAAATGAATGATAATGACGCAAGTTATCCAAATCTCTGGGA
>NW_012141635.1:2299730-2317316 GCF_000956105.1 Propithecus coquereli
TGGTATTTTCTATTGAGTTTTGTTGAATATTTTTGATCTGTGGTTTGTCAAATCTGCCTAGGCAGAACCCTTGGACACAGAGGGCTGACTGTACACACATATACACAAATATACACAAGTATACAGGTATAAACGTCTCTAACCTCTGATATCATTGATTTACTTCAATGAATTATGTCAGTCAAAATAGTCCCACAATTTGAAAAATAAAGATTTATAAACATCAGATATTTTTCAGTCAAGAAATCTTTTAGTCCAGAAGGATTGTTTGACATAAATTAATCAAAACCTGACTTGGTAATTTTTTATTTATTTTTCCTTGAATTTTCTTCAGACATATGGGAAATTCACAAAGGCATATAATGTGACCAAACTCCAAATTTTATGTTGTACTTAAGTGTGGTATTATATTATAAATATTTGATTTAATTGAAAACACATTGTCTTCTAGATATTATATAAATCATTATATCAAAAATTAGGATCAAAAGATTTTAGTGTTTTAACTGACTCCTTTGTATTCTAATATCTCTACAAAAACTCAGTGCAGAATAGGTAGTTGTATTTCTCTATAGTTAGAATACATCATCTGTATTATTGAATTGGAGTAAAATATGACCTGGCTTTCTTTACTGGATTCACCTGTTCACTTCCATTCCCTAGAAAAATAAGTTCTGATGTTACAAACTAGATTTAAAAGTTTTCAATCCAGAGAAATTTCTTAAGAATTTTTCCAGTCTTAGATAGTTAGTGAATGACCAAAGGCATAAGGATCCTAGGTAGTGATACAAATGGAACACATAATTTTTACCAGTTTTATTGAGTTTTAATTTACATAAAATAAACTCTCTTTCTATATATGCACACATACACACAAATATGTGCATATATGTGTGTATACGTAATATGCAAATGGATGAGCTTTAACGTATCTATATACACATGAAACTGTCACCACAATTAAGATAATGAACATACCTATACTAGATATCATACCCAAATGGTTCCTCATGCCCTTTTGAGATCAGTATAACATTTCTCAAAAAATAAATAATATCAATAAAGAGATACAAATTAAACAAAAGTACAAAGCAGAAATTCTGAATCTTAAAAGTACATTAAACTGAATACAAAAATATTGGGAAGTTTCAAAACAGATTTGAGCAGAAAGAAGAAAGAATCTGTGAAATTGAAGATGGCTAAATTAAAATTATTCAAATTATTCACTCTATGGGACACCATAAAACAAGCCAACATACACAAAATGGGAGTTGCAAAGGACAGGAGGGAGAAAAGAGGCAGAAAAAATATTTGAGTAAATAATGATGAAAACCATTTCAATTATCTGACATGAATCGACACATCTAAGAACTTCAAAGAACAAGAAAAATTAACACAAGAAGACCCAAGACACACTATAATTAAACTATCAAAGACAAAGACAGCCTGAGAATCTTGCAACCAGCAAGGGAAAAATGCGTCCTCCACAAAATTACCATTTGATTTCTTAGCAGAAGCTGGGAAGACCAGAAGGCAGTGGGATGACATATTTAAAGTGCTAAAAGAAGAAAAACCCCAAATAAACAAACAAATAAAAAATTCAACTCTGTCAACAAAAAAATTTTATATCTGGGAAAAATATGTTTCAAAAATACAGGAGAAATTAACACTTTCCCAGAAAAACAAAGGCTGATAGAATTCATCACAAGTTAACATTCCCTGTTAGAATTGCACGAGAGTCTTTAAGGTGGAAATGAAAAGACACTAGAAAGTAAGTCAAGGCCAAACCAAGAAATAAAGGATCCTGGTGAAAGTAACTACACAGGTAAATACAAAAACCGATGTTATTGAATTTTTGGTCTATAATTCCTTTATATATAAATATAAATTAAAAGACTAATGCACAAACAATAATGCAAATCACCTGACTAAAACATACAATGTTTATTTATGAAACTTTATCCAAAGAATATATATAGCCAATAAAAAATAGCTGATAAGCACATAAAAATGATCAACATAATTAGCAATCAGGGAAATACAAATCAAAGTCACAATGAGATTCTACTTCATACCCAGTAGCATGGGTATAATCAAAGGGTTACATAATAGGAAGTGTCAGTGAGGGTGTACATGTGGAGAAATTAGAACCCTTATAAATTATTTGGTGGGAAGGTAAGATGGTGAATTCACTTTGGAAGACAGTCTGAAAGTTACTCAAAATTTAAACATGGTCTTACCATTTGACACAGCAATTTCACTCTTAGGTGTATACCCAAGAGGAATGAAAATACAGATGTAAGAGAGACCAGAAAGATGGCTGACTAGAAGTCATAGGCCTCCAGAGGGATGTGGGGAGCTGCTGGGAGATCACACAGGCATTGCTTAAGCTCACATGGAGTTCCACAGGCTTTTAAACCCCAGGTATCTATTCCTAGAGAAAACTGGGGAGACATATTCACAATTCTCTAAGCAGTGCCCTGAAGCCACTGCTGACCCACTGCTGGACCAGGGAGGGAGGCAGGAATCCAGGCAATCTCCTGCACCCCGAGGTCAAGTTTCACTACTGTAGCTGTGGACAACTACAGAACCAATGGGTGTTGAGACCATGAGTCCCACACTTGCCATCCTTCCCAGAGCTGCCCACATGGGTACTTCCATGGAGAGAGGCATACAGCCAACCTGCTTAATTCTTCTACATGCATCCCAAGATCAGTCTGCCTCTCACTGTCATGGTCAATGCTGAAACTCAGAGTCTCCAAGGACAGGTTCACAGGTCTGGTCTAGTACTCCCAGGACTCAATCACATCATTCTAGGAAATGTAAGGGAGATTTGTGAACTGATCTCAAGTTGGGCATGGGAGAGTACATGTAGGCACAACTGAGAGGAGAGTGAGGTATGGGTTCTTACTGTGGCATGGGGCACTACTCACCCCATAGGTAAGGCTAGAGCAACTGGGATTTCTGTTCTGGGTGGGGAGACTTTCAACCTGCAGTGGATTCACTGCCTGGCTGTAATTGCCTTTTGACTGGCCTGGATTGACCTGCATCTGGTGGCCAGACAACAGAGGGAGGTCTATTGGGACAGAGGAGTGGGAGCAGAGCAAACTCCAACTCGACCTGCTAGGTTGGATTCTGGACTGCCTCTTTCCCACAAGCAAGTTCTTTGGCATGGTTGGCTTGCCTCCACTCCTTTCTGGAGGCTTCCCCAGTGTCCCGAAACTGACTTCTGATTTCCCTTTGGGGAGGCACTTGCACCAACATTTGAGGATCCTGGTGGTGGTTTTGCCTGAACCAGACCCACCTGACTTTTTCCCCCCTTCTGCCTTGGCACTAGTGGAGCAAAAGAAGGGGATCCCTGGGAGTTCCAGGACCCCACACATCACCTGGGTTGGCTAAGTGTTTCTCCTGACTGAATAGGGCTGAGCAAAGGTCCCTCAAGCACAACCACAGCTGGCTCTGTCCTGCAAGCACCCCTTTTTGGCAGGGAGGTCAACTTGTATAGCCCATTGCATCATTTGCTTATAAAAACAGTAACACAATAAGTAATAATAAACAAGTAAGTAAAAGTCAACGCAATAGAAGGGTAACTCATACATAAATATTAACATAAAACATAAGTTAAATAGTCAAAATACACCACTTAAAACATATGGATTGGTGGAATGAATAAAAGAAAAAGCACAATACAAATCTGCTTGCCTTCAAGAGACCTACTTCACTCATAAAGTTTCTCATAGACTCAAGGTAAAGGGGTCAAAAACAATTTCACACAAATGGAAACTCAAAGTAAATAAAGGTAGCTATTATTATGTCAGATAAAGTAGAGTATAAATCAAAAACAGTAAAAAAAAAAAGATAAAGAAGGTCATTATATAATGATAAAGGTATCAATTCAACAAAAAGATATAACAATCCTAAATAAATATGTACGTAACATTGGAGCTCCCAGATTCGAAAAACAAATACTGAGAGATTTAAGAGAAGAAATAAACAGCAATACAATAATAATGGAGGATTTCAACATTCCAATGACAGAACTAGACAGATTATTGAGTCAGAAAATCAACAAAGAAACACTAAAAACAGGACTCTAGAACAAATGAACCTAATAGATGTTTATAGAACATTGTACCCCAAAATTGCAGAATCTATATTTTTCTCATCAGCACATGGAACATTTTCCAAAACAGACCACATTAGGCCAAAAAACAAGTCTTGACAAATATTAAAAAATGGAAATCATATCAAGTATCTTCTCAGACCACAGTGGAATAAAACTAGAAATCAATTCCAAGAGGACCTGTCAAAACTTTATAAATACATGGAAATTAAACAACCTGCCACTGAATAATCATTTGGTCAATGGTGAAAAGAAGAGGGAAATTAAATTTTTTTTTTTTTTGGAAATGAATGATAATGACGCAAGTTATCCAAATCTCTGGGACATAGAAAAGCAGTCTTAAGAAGGAAGTTTATCACACTAAATGCCTACATCAAAAAGACAGAAAGATTACAAGTTAACAATCTAATGGCACACCTCAAGGAACTAGCAAAACAAACAAACAAAATAAACCCAAAGCTATCAGAAGCCAAGAAATAACAAAGATCAGAAAAGAAATTAAAACAAACAACAACAACAACAAAAAACCACCAAGCAAACAAAAACCCACAAAGATCAATGAAATGAAAAGTTGGTTTTTGAAAAGATAAAATTGATAGACCACCAGCTAGATTACCAAGAAAAGAAGAGAGAGGATGCAAACAAGCCCAATCAGAAATGGAAATGGAAACATTACAGCTGATACCACAGAAATACAAAAGATCATCTAAGACTACTATGAACACCTCTATACATACAAACTAAAAAGTCTAGACAAAATAGATAAATTTCTGGAAGCATACAACTCCCTAATCTTGAATCAAGAAGAAATAAAAATGCTGAACAGAGTACTAGTAAGTCATAAGATTGAATCAGGTAAGAAAAAAATCTCCCAAGAAAGAAAGCCCAAGACCAGATGGATTCACAGCCAGATTCTACCAGATATACAAAGTATAAAGGATATCAATTGTATGGAAACTGTTCCAAAAGACTGAGAAGGAGGGAATTCTCTTTAACGCTTTCTATAAAGCCAGTATCATCCCAATCTCAATGTCAGAAAAGGACGGGGAGAAAAAGGGAAAACTACAAAACAATATCTCTGATGAATATAGAAGCAAAACTCCTCAACAAAATACCAACAAACTGAATCCAACAGCATGCAAAAAAGATAATTCATCATGATCAAGGGAGTTTCATTGCAGGGATGCAAGGATGGCTCAGCATATGCAGCTGAATAAATGTGATTCACCACATAAAAAGAATTAAAAACTAAAATCATATGATCATCTCAGTAGATGCAGAAGAAATATTCAATAAAATCTAGCATCCTTCCTCATAAAAATCCTCAAAAAACTGGGCAAAAAGGAACATACCCCTAAATAATAAAGCCATGTATGGCAAAGCCACAGCCAATGTCATACTGAATGGGGAAAAGTTGAAAGCAATCTCTGTAAGAACTGGAAGATGAGGATACCCACTTTCACCACTTGTATTCAACAGAGTACTGAAAGTCCTCACCAGAATCATCAGGCAAGAGAAAGAAATAAAGGGCATTCAAATTGGAAAAGAGGAAGTCAAACTATCTCTTTTTGCCGATGACATAATCTGGTATCTAGAAAACCAAAAGAAGCCCTCCAAAAGACTCCTAGATTTGATAAATACATGCAGTAAACTCCAAAGTGACAAAATCAAGGTACACAAATCAGTACACTTCCTATATATTAATAACAACCAAGCTTAGAATCAAATCAAGAACACAATCCCATTGAGAGGAATGAAACTGGATCCTTATCTCTCAAAAACCACAAAAATTAAGTCAAGACAGATTAAAGACTTAAAAGTAAGACCTGAAACCATAAAAATTCTAGAAGAAAATGTAGGGAAAAGTATTCTGGACATTGACCTAGGCAAATAAATTATGACTAAGACCCCAAAACCAAATACAGCAAAAACAAAAATTAGCAAATGGGACTTAATTAAAATTAAAAGCTTCTACGCAGCAAGAGAAATAATCAGCAGAGTAAATAGACAACGTACAGAATGGGAGAAAATATTTGCAAACTATACATCCAAGAAAGGGCTAATATACACAATGTATAAGGAACTCAAAAAAATCAACAAGAAAAACACAAATAATCTTATTCAAGCCAAAAATCAAATCAAAGACACAACACTTTTCACAATAGCATCGAAGATAATTAAATATTTAGGAATATATCTAACGAAGAAGGTGAGAGACCTAAATAGGGAGAACAATGAAACACTAAGAAAAAAAATTGAAGAAGGTGCAAACAGATGGAAAAACCTACCATGCTCATGGTTTGGCAGAATTGATATTGTTAAAATGTCCATACTACCTAAAATGATCTACAGAATTAATGTAATCCCATAAAAATACCATATACATTCTTTACAGATCTAGAAAAAATAATTCTATGCTTCGTTTGGAACCAGAGAAGACCTTGTATAGCCAAAGCAATCTTAAGCAAAAAGAACAAATTGGGAGGTATCAGTCTATCAAACTTCAAGCTTTACTACAAGCCTATAATAACCAAAACAACATGAAACTGGCACTAGAACAGAGATATAGACCTTTGGAACAGGACTAAGAACCCAGATCTAAAACCATGCTCATTTTGTCATCTAATCTTTGACAAAATAGACAAAAATATACACTGGGAAAAAGAATCTTTACTCAATAAGTGGTATTGTGAAAACTGGATAACCACAGGCAGAAGATTGAAACTGGATCCCCACCTCTCACCTCTCATAAAAATAAACTCACAATGGATAACAGACTTCAACTTAAAGTGTGAAACCTTAAGAATTCTAGAAGAAAATGTTAGGAAAACTCTTACAGACATCGGCTTAGGCAAGGGATTTGTGAAGAAAACCCCCAAAGCAATCATAGCAGTGACAAAAATAAATAAATGGGACCTGATCAAATTAAAAATCTTCTGCACAGCCAAGGAAACTATCATTAGAGCAAATAGACAACCTACAAAATGGGAGAAAATATTTGCATGCTACACATCCGATAAAGGGCTGATAGCAAGAATGTATATTGTACTTAGGAAAATTAACAAGAAAAAAATCAAAGAACCTCATCAATAAATGGACAAAGGACATGCACAGAAACTTTTCAAAAGAAGAGAGAATAATGGCCAGCAAACATGTAAAAAAGTGCTCAACATCTCTAATCATCAGGGAAATGCAAATCAAAACCATGATGAGATATCTCACTGGAGTTAGATACCTAACTCCAGTGAGAATGGCCTTTATCAAAAAGTCCCCAAACAACAGAAGCTGGCATGGATGTGGACAGATTGAAACACTCATACGCTGCTGGTGGGACTGCAAATTAGACAACTTCTGTGGAAAGTAATTTGAAGAAGGCCAGGCGCGGTGGCTCACGCCTGTAATCCTAGCACTCTGGGAGGCCGAGGCGGGCGGATCGTTTGAGCTCAGGAGTTCGAGACCAGCCTGAGCAAGAGCGAGACCCCATCTCTACTAAAAATACAAAGAAATTAGATAGACAACTAAAAATATATAGAAAAAATTAGTCGGGCATGGTGGCGCATGCCTGTAGTCCCAGCTGCTCGGGAGATTGAGGCAGGAGGATCGCCTGAGCCCAGGAGTTTGAGGTTGCTGTGAGCTAAGCTGACCCCACGGCACTCTACTCAGGGCAGTAGAGTGAGACTCTGTCTCAAAAAAAAAAAAAAAAAATAGAAAGTAATTTGAAGGTACCTCAAAGAGCTAAAATAGAAATACCATTTGATCCAGCAATCCCACTACTAGGTATCTACCCGAAGGAAAAGAAGACATTCTATAATAAAGACATCTTCACTCGAATGTTCATGCAGCACACTTCAAAATTGCAAAGATGTGGAAACAACCTGAGTGCTCCCCAATACTTGAGTGGATTAATGAAATGTGTTATACGTATAGCATGGAGTACTACTCAACTACAAAAAACAATGTTGAACTATCAATCTCTTATATTATCCTGGATAGAGCTGGAGCCCATCCTTCAAAGTGAAGTATCTCAAGAATAGAAAAAGAAGCACCACATGTACTTGCCATCAGATTGTTACTAAGTGATCAACATTAAAGTTCTCACATGGTAATAATATTTACGGGGTGCTGGAACACTGAGAAAAGAAATTGTAGAAGATATACACAAATGGAAAACCCTACCATGCTCATGGATTGACAGAATCAATATTGGTAAAATTTCCACACTATCTAAAGTGATCTACAGAATTAATGCAATCTCTATCAAAATACCATCATCATTCTTTAATGCTGAACACTTTTATTAGCATTGAATTTTGGATTTTATTTAATTTTTCCTACAGATATTGAAATAACTGATATTGGCTATGACTATTCAGAAATAATATCTAGAGATGGAGATAGGATCATCTTTGCCTCAATCACGTATTAGAGGACTGGGTACCTGAACAAAATCAATGGAGTGAATGGATTTGCATTTGGGGTAGGAACCCAATAGCATCCATTCACCTCACTTTCAACTGAAGCCACTGCTAGTGCCCCAAACTTGTCATCTAACCAAAATTAACATGTCAAGATATACTATTTTCATCATCTCTGCCTTTGTATATTCTCTTTAATGTTTTCAACTTAGACATTTTTAATATCATTTTCATGATGTACTTATAGCCATACTTCAAGAATCAAAAATATATTAAAATTACTAGGAGATTTTTATATGAAGAGTTAGTAACTTCCTTTTCAGGCTTCTATACAAATAGAGTATTCTACTTTTTAATACAATACAAAATACTAAAGTATGTATTGTATTTTGGAAGTTGGGGGTTATAAAAACCTCACAGCATGAACTGAAAGCTACGTAATATTTTTCAGAGTGTTCAAAATGTTTCTGTTTCCTTGGGACACATATTACACTAGGTCATTCAGGATCATATTTTGCAGAATAACACATGAAATGTCAAAAATCAATAAATCTAAGAACCTTTTAGGAGAAACAACAACAAAAAAATGCCTTTCTAGAAAAATTAGAATTACCTGCAGAATAATTTTATAAATTTCAGTTATTTTTATACTTATGGATTAAAAGCTATAGTAAAATAATTTAATTTGTGAGAATGTAAATATTTTTTCTTGGATTAAATTGAACAAAATATAATCATCAAAGTAGTGTTAAGTGCCTACTGCGGTGAGATTACCTGTAATAATTAGCTTACCTTCAGCCTTAGATTTTAGTTCCCCTCTATTTTATGCTTTTATAAATTATCTAAATGAGAGAATTAACTGTGGAAGAATATAATGCTTATGTAAGTTGAAATACAGAGTTTCCAGAAAAAATAACAAAATCAAAACCAAAAATGAAATAAAATCATGGATTTAAAAAATACCCAGGTGACTACTCTGTATATATTAGAAATGGTATTAATAATATATATGACCTAGGTTGATTATAAGCATTTCACAAAGAAAAGTGACAAAGTATAACCAACAACAGAAACAAATGCATGAATATAATAATAAATACAAAATGAAGAGGCATCCTGTACTCCAAATGGAAACTGATATTACTATTGGTGAGACTGCAGCTGCAATATTGTGTTAATTCTAGGGCAATTCAATATAAGGCATATGTAGTAACACTGGAAAGAGTCCAGGAAAAAAAAAAAAACTGAATAACGAGAAGGAGAGTGTGATTTATGGGGGAAGATTAAAGCAGCATAATATTTATAGCTGGCTAAGGGAATATGAAAATGATCTGCAAATATTTGAAAGATGTAAATAACAAGTAGAAAAAGAATTCTGGAGGAGGATGCAGAATTACAGGTAATGCAATATGAATGAAAAGTGGCAGGGTTATTTATGTCAAGTAAAGATTAAAACACACACATAACTTCCTGACTGAATTACTAAACAGAAGCACAGCCTTTCTCCTTAAGCATGAAATGCCTTCCTGTGTAAAACACTAAAATGTGTTATTTTATGGATCACCCATGCATTGGCAGGCAGCGAGTGACTTATTTTATCAAACTAGAATGAAAAGACACATGAGATGTTGTATGATTCACTGTTTGAATCCACTGAGTAGGACTCCACTTTTTCTTTGATTTAGGAATGTAGAGACTTCTTTTCCATTTTTTAAATCTTTCACATAAGAGGTGATTAGAAATGGTTTATCAGTAAAACCATAAGCAAGCAAGGACAGGTTACACAGGAAAGCTGTGCCAAGGAATTGATCAAAGAGGAGAGGGCGAATTATTGGCATTTATGTAGACTCACAGACGGTAATTTCTTCAGTGTGATGTTTTGATGTGTGCATCTATGGATCTTGCCTCTTTGATGCTTAAATTCCTCTCTTTGTGTAACAATGTGAATGGGTAATCTAGCCCTTTGTTTATTCCTTAGAACTTCTAATAACTGTTAAGATTAAATTAAGATTAAAAAAAATCTTAATTTGAAGTGTTTCATCCTTTTAATGCTACCTCCAGTATTCACACCCACTTCCTATAAAACTGTATTTCTCACTGGTTTTTCCATAACCCTCAGCAGCGTCCCCTAACCATAACTTTAGTTTACTTTTCCCAAAGCTTGGATCCCTTTGTTCAATACTGTAATTACTTGTTTGAATACAGCTTCAAATTCCATCTCCTTTCTTTGTACTCTTTTGGAAAATAAAACCCTGTTTATATCTAAGCTTTCACTTACTTCACAGCTGAATAGGATGGAGAAAATGTTTTTCAGTGTTTTCTGTATTTGAAGGATACCAAATGCTGGTCCAAATCCATTCTCTCTCTCTTCTGCAATAGATGGATGCCCAGGTAGGTATCTGTAGTATGCTTTCCAACATCCTAGTCTTCTATGGAAAACTGCTCACATTACTAATTTTTAACCAATTAACTGTTAGCAGAAGTGATGTTTTCATCCTTTGCCATTTTACTTACAATGAAATTTCAGCAAATGATCTTCCTTTGTGGTCATTTGTGTTTGTAAGTCATATTTGAATGTGCAGATGAAGTCAGCCCATATAGAACAGTCAAGATAAAATCTGGAAAGACACAATAATCTTCTGTATCGGGGGCAGAGCTCCCCAACCTGTGGCAATCAACTCTGTTCTATTACTCAAAAGAGAAATAATCTTAGTTTTTTAAGCCTATGGTCCCCAAACCCTGGGCCATGGCCTGGTACAGGTCTGTGGCCTGTTAGGAAAACAGGGCCATGCATCACAACCTGAGCTCCACCTCCCCCCGCTCCCCTTGCATGGAAAAATTGTCTCCTATGAAACAGGTTGCTGGTGCCAAAAAGGTTTGAGACAAATGTTTTAAGCCATTTTATTTTGAGAAATTCTCAATTAAAATTGCTTACCCTTTAAATTATTCACTGATATCCCATTATATTCACTACCATTATTCTCAATAAGCTCCTAGTGTCCTAAGCAGTCTTTCCTTGTTTGACTAGTCCATTCATCTTTCTACTCCCCTAAATGGTGATTTCAAACACTGTTTTCCCCTCTCAGGCCTCAGACAACTCTTTCCCATCCTCCCTTTATTTCATAACTTTTGTCATTTCACTGAAAATAGAAGAAAAAGAATCTACGAAGAGAACTTCCTAAATTTCACACCACCAAATCTACCTACCTACCGCTGCTTTTCTAATTTATATTTATTAAACTCAAGACCAATTCTGCAACTGAAATATATCATTTTAGTGATTTTCTCCTTTTCAACTGCATAATTAGTTGTTCTCCCAATGTTTAAATCATTCCAATCAGCATCAAAACATACAATTCAATAGCCCATCAAAAATAACAATAACCACAACTTTGCTGATGTCCACTTCTCTCTCCACCAGCTACTCCGTATTTATTCTCATCTTCAGGGTGAGTCCACTGCCTAAATCAGAATTAAAAAAATTTGCTTCAAATATTGAATTTTGTTAATATATGAAAATTTCTTTAATTTAACCAAGAAAAAGTAAAGTACAATGGCTATTATTATTATTTTGAACTCATAGATTATATTCAAATAAATGAAAGTGAAATTTTTCAGTTAGTATAGAGAAAACCCCTAAACAAAATCATAGGGTAAATGTGCCTTATTCATATAAATCTGCCTAATCCCTTTTATCATGTCACTCCCATAAAAATGGTAAACTCTAAATTTTGTGACATGATAGTTCAAGCCATTAGTAATCTAAAAAAAAATCCTTACTATATATCTATATCCCCCATTAGTCACTAAAATACAATATTTTGTTGTTGTTTAAATTATTTTATATTCTACCCTATGAAAGACTGTATACATCTCACCTAACCATCTCCCTTCATATTTTTTCTGATCCTGAATGCCATCTCTTTCCTTTTACCCTTTGCAAATCTCTGAAGTTAACCCTGAAAATTGTGCTTACTATTTCACAACAAGGATGTGCTACCACTTATAATACTTATTACAGATTTCAGTATAACCTAAAGTATGGCGTTTTGTCATTTCATTCAATCCCAGTAAGTAGCCTAGCCCAAGGTGGGGGTACTAAAAGGAGTAGAACTTAGAGACGTAGTAATACAATAGGAACATGACATATAGGTTCATCCACTCAAAAACCTTGAAATATCAGACTACCCAGAACTCTTTCTGGACTTGAAGAAATGAAATGCTTTTCCTTGTTAGAGTCTAATGTTGTTGTAGAGCATTCTTTGCCTTGCAAGACAGCACATGACTTCCTTAGAATCTATCTCTTCTTGACTAGGGTCAACTACGATACAATCTGGTTGAAGAAGTGCTGGTGGTGCTATGGTATAAAATAGAATATAAGCTAAGAAACTTCAAAATTTATTCAGTGTGAATTGGCAGGACCTGAGAGAGGCTATATTGGCCTCGATGCTGAGGTTGATGGATAGAAGAAATTAGAACACACACTTGAATAAAATTCTACGGACCTACCTATTGTTCATGTCTCTGGTCCCTAAATGCATAACTTGAAAGAATCTATTGTCACACCCTTACTTAATTACTTGGCTTGTGGAATAAGAGCTGTCTTAATGTTGAAAATCAAATGGAAGCCTATGAGATTATGCACTTCATTTTTGACCCTGACAAAGATTATAAATCAAAACCAATATTGCACTCTGAAAGAATGCCAGAGGTTAGTACCACTGTAAAAGACTTAAAAGATGCAGAGATGGTGAATACCATTATATTTATATCTAATTTACCTAGGAGATTATTACAAATGTCAGATGGATCCTAGTGGATAATTGTGAACTATCATAAATTTAATCAAGTATTATTCTCTGGTGTAGCTTCTTTGCCAAATAGGGTGTGTTTCTAGAAAACTATTGATCTGGTGAATGCTTTCTTCTATATCCCTATAAAAAAAGGCTCAGAAGCAGTACCTTCATGTGGGATGGACAATATCATACAAGGTAAGTCAGCTGGATATGTAAGAGTAAGTTGAAAGTGGACATCCGCTATGATATAGCCCCATTAAGTGGTGGCCCTATAAAACAAGCAGTGTACTTTGTGTGAAATGCAAAGTTGTCCTAAGTAACAATTTATACAAATTAGTGGACTGAGGGGCATGACTTAGCTGGTGAGTGTGGGCCTGAAGGAAGAAAGATTAGAAGATCAGGGATTAAGAGATCTGGCATAAAAGCATGTGAATGGTTCCATGAGAGTATGTACAGAGTGTGTAAAGGTATTCATATCACTGGTTAACATCCACCAGTTATTAACAGTATTGACCACAAAATAGGATCTAAGTAGTTACTTAGAGTAACTTAAGAGTAGATAGGAAGATATAGTGAGGGACATCTGTAGGGTTCTTACGCGGGACATCTCAACATTGACACAATAGGTTTATTACACAGCAGCCATGGTGGCAAGGAGGTAGGATTTCTTTTCTTTTTTTTTTTTTTTTTTTGGTTCAACAGCTGTTCCACACATCAAGGCTGATATATGGTAAAGATATAACCAGTCAACAACAAATACTAATACTGACTCTGTAATAAAGCATTGTCTCTTGAGAAGACCACTCAGTGACTTCATGGAAAGTTTATTGAATTAGAACCCTTTCATCCTGGAATTTGATAACAGTTCATCTTGTCTGGAATCCATACATATTTAAGTTATGTATCATTCCTTTCCACAAGGCCTCAGCCAGCAACTATCCATGGGTAAAAAAAGTATTTCATCCACTTACTTGGGATCATATATAACATTGACCCAAACTAAAACACCCAATTTATAACAAAGGAAGTTTGGCAGTAGACACATGGCCATAGCCTCCTCTGGTCCTCTCTCTTACTGAACTACCCAGAGCTCCCAGCCTTACAGAGTGATCAAACAGACTTTTGATAGGTCTTAAATGTATATCTAAGACAACATCTTGGAGAAGATAATGTTTGAGGATGGTTCATCACTTAATTTCTAAATCAGTAGTTGTTATATGGCTCTTTATCCCAAAATGGTAGAATACGTGGATCCAAGAACCAACATTTGAGAGTGTTTGTGGCCCCACTTACCATCACTACTAGTGACTCACTTCTTTTACCGCATAGTTAGCCTCTTTGTTTCTAATAGCTCTTTTTCAGAGAGGGCAAACATCTCCCAGGAGCCATATTATGAATATATACCTTTGCACTTTTAGCCACATTGGGCTACTTCTGCATAAAACGAGAAGGCAAGAAAAGGGATCACTATTATGGCTGTGGTAAATGACCCTTATTATAAGAGGCAGATGAGCTGCCATTCCAATGAGGGGACAGAAAGTTATGTTTGCCACTGAAGTAATCCACTGAGGTGTCTCTTGTTACTCCGATGTCCAGTGCCTTACTTAAAGAAAGGACAAATGCAGCAGTAAGGGTCTGAGAAGTGTAGGGTGAACAGCAACCTTGACCTCTTTGGAATGATGATGTGTGTCACCTATCAAGTTAACCAACTTACTCAGCATAAATATTAACATTATCTAAGGGTCAGGGAAATCTGAACAAGTACTAGAGAAGGAAGATGATGACTATTAGTTACTTCCTGAGGACCAACTGTGCTGCCAAGGCCTGTAGTTTGTTTATTAGCTTTCTTCTTACAAGTTTCCCTGAGAAAAGCTATCAACCAGAATTCTGAAAGACTTTTCCCATACAAAGTTGACTTATTATAGGAAACAAGAGGATCTGAGTGGTGCAGGTTGGTAGTCGGTTCTGTGATACACACCCAGATCCCTGCTTCAGAGTCAGGGCATTCATTTCTTTAGCCAGGAATTGTATATTTCTAAAGAAGCTGCCTGACCCATTATTAAATTCTCTTTTCAGGGGAAGTCTACATTCAATGACTGGTAATGGAGGGTAAAAAGGCCAGGGCCCTTGCCTTAATTTGCAGTTTCTCTGAAAGGCTGTCCCAACTTCAGCCTTCCCTGTGGGAATGACTGAAGTCTCTGTTCCTCATAGTTCAACTTCTTTCTCTGCCTAGTCCTGTTCCTCTCACTTAGTTATAGATATTTCTGAGAGTACTTCTCAGTAGTCCTCCTGCACACAAATTCCAATTTCAATCTCATTTCCAGGAAATTCAACCTAAGACTGGAAGTAAGGGACATATAGAAAAAATAATTAACATTTACTAGCAACTACAGATTACAAGAAATTGGAATAATAAAATTGGCTTTAATTTTCATCATTTGTGACCAAGGACAATCATACTAACTTACACAGAATGGTCAAGTTCAAAGAAAATGTGTATTTTATTGAGAAAATAGTAAAATCAGGTTTCACCTGGGTAGTTTTTGTACCAATTGGACAGCAAAGAATGTATGAAGCAAATAGAAATACAGAGTTAAAATGAAGAACCAAATAACACAAAAGATGTAGATTGAATGGTCATTACAAAGAGCAGGTAAATGAAACTATAGAAGATTTGAATGTCAAGAGTTTGAAAATATTGTGAAACTTATAGTTGAAACATTATCAAGGGTTAAAATTATCACAACTGTTTAAAACAATTATCAGGAAGCAAACAAAAAAAAAATCAGTGTTTAGATAATTCAGAGAGTTGTGGAGTAAGGGGGCCATGGGCCAAAATGCATTAATATTGAAGAAATTAAGAAAGAAGGTAAAGGATAAAATTGTACCTTTGACATGGGCAACTATAACCACAGGTTATACGACAGAAATATTTCAGAGGGAGTAATAAAAACAATAAAAATAGAAAGCCAAATGTTCATTAGCCAAAATTCCTTCAACAAATATCTTGATTATTTATTCGTTGTGATTCCTTTATATATTCAGAGCATGTAAAAACAGAGCTGAAAGTATAGAAAAGCAGATTGATCAAATGCATTAATTATATTATGTTAGAAAAATAGTATTCTATTAAAAATAAAATAATAAAGCATGATTATTCAGAAAATCCAGATAATTATTGTCAACTCACAAACCAGAAAAAATATAAAAGATAAAATATGACTATATGATAATTAGCATGGTAACAGTTTTAAGTAGTAGTTCAATAGAGATTTGTGGACCAATAAGTAAAAAATATATACAAAGAACAGAAAATATTTTTAAACTATTTAAATCTTATAAAAATTTTATAAGATTTAAAGATCATATTACATTGAATTTTGATTCCAGGTTATTAAATACAAACAGAAGAACTGCTAATAGCATTAGGACAATGCAGAGAATAGCATTTTTCCATTAATTACACCTCTTTCGCTACAGGCAACAGAAACCAATTTGAGGGAAAATAACTAATAATTCAATAAATTAGAGAAAGCTTGTAGGTCATTTATTATACAAATAGAGCTGTGATTCACACAAACCAAATGTAAGAGTACAGGTTTATGTTTACACTCCAGTAACTTCTCTGCTTCTCTCTGCACATTTGCTTATTGCTCTCTGTGAACCATTCACACTGGTTCTCAGTCCATACAAAATAATATAGTAACTGTAGCACCCAAGTATGTATGTGGAAGTTTAGACTATATAAAGAAAATAATCTACAACTACTAATCCCAAATATTGCATGACAGAAACCTTTATTGATCGAAGTTGTTATGGAGAGAGGTAAACAGTAAACTCAATTAACTGCAAATAGGAGCAAACACATACCTTTTTTAAAGTGAAGAAATCCAGAAAACTTTTTTAAAACATTCAAAACTGATTGTTGACTCATGGACTAACACTACAAAATCTGAATACCATGGTTCAAAATTTGCCTTTGTATTTTAATAGAAAATGCCTGATTTAAGAGTTTCTATCAGAAGTGTAAATTTACATGGAATTATAAAACATGAAGTTCAAGAAAAAACAAATTGGTTATGAAACATATTTTCAAAATATTTCCACTCATCTTAGAGAAATACTAAATACATGGCACTTTCCAACTAGTTTAGGTAGAATTTAAGGGTTTTTACTCTAGTTTCATCTTGCAAAATTATATTACCCTCTTGAATGCCTGAATTCAGAAATGTAATATTACTTGTTAATTTAG
>NW_012141635.1:2327489-2329656 GCF_000956105.1 Propithecus coquereli
CTCCCTCTCTTTCTTTCCCTCCCTCTCTCTCTTTTTCTTTCCTCCTTCCTTCCTTCTTTCTGTCCTTTCTTCCTTCCTTTCTTTCTTTTGTTTTTTTTTTTTTTGGAGAGTAGCCATAATTGATTTGAGGTGGTATCTCATTGTGTTTCTGGTTTGCACTTTTCTAAAGATGAGTGATATTCAGCATTGTTTCATGTTCTCATTGACCGTTTACATACCTTCTTTGCAGAAATGTCATGTCTTTTGCCCGTTTTTAAAATTGGGGTATTATTTTCTTGTCGTTGAGCTGTAGAAGATTTTTACATATTCTGAATATTAATCTCTTATTGGATTTACAAATATTGTCCCCCCATTTTGTGGATTGCTTTTCTATTTCATTGATAGCATCTTTGATAAACAAAAGTTTTTAATTCTCATGAAATCCAATTTGTTTACTTTTTTGCTGCTGTTGCCTGTGCCTTTGATATTGTATCCAAGAAATCATTGTCAAATTCAATGTCATGGAGCTTTTGCCCTTTTTTCTTCTAAGAGCTTAATAGTTTTAGCTCTTACATTTGGGTCTTTCATCCGTTTTGAGTTAGTTTTTGTATATGGTATGAGATAGAGGTCCAATTTCATTATTTTGGATGTGAGTAATTGTCAATAGTCATAATACAAAGCAACTACTTTTATATTTTACTGATATCAAAATACATTTTAGAACATTTGAAACTGATACGGCTATTATAATGGACGTAATATGCTAAGGGGGCCAAGGTTACTAGCCTGTGTTAAGTGCCATATCTGGCTAAATACTTTGTTAAATCAATAAAAATACTCTTTCCATAATTACAACAAAACTTTAGAATAAAATAAAACTTCTAGGAAGTATTGTGTCACAGTTAAATTGCCATTTTATTTCTTAGTGGTACAAAAATAATGTGAATTATATTTGATAGCAATTTATATGAAATACATTATTACTGTTACGAATTATATTATAATTTGCAAAATGCCTTTTTTTTGCTATCAAAAAACACTATTCTTAGTAAGCAGTTAATGGAAACTTACTATATCTAATAGAATGCTGAGCATTGATTTACAATTCATCATACTGCCAAAGCCAGATTACCTAAGTTGAAATCTCCCTCTTCTATTTCATAGCTGTGTGATCTTGATATGTTACTTAATGTCTGTGCCTTAGTTTCTTATCTATAAAAAGGTAATAATAATTTTACTTACCATAAAGTGTTGTACTAAGACAAAAAGTGTTAATATATATAAAGCACTTAGAACATTGTATAGCACATAGCGGCCATACAATATTAGTCATTATATATGTCATCCATTACAGGAAAGATTTTAAATGCATAGTTTCCGCTAACCTCTGTACTTTGTCCATCTTACATAAAACTCTGGTGCCCTAATATTATTCTTGAGAAATGAAGCTCTTATGCCTTTATTCTGTTGCTTGCGCTTGGTCAATATTTGACAAATAATGTTTTATATCATTCTTCAATACAGTGGTATCCAAAATGAGGCATCTGACTAGATAAAAAGATAATTGTGTACTAGAAAAAATATTTGATTAAAACATGAATATTTTACTAGCGTGTCTTTGGATCTAAAGTCTCTAAAATATGCATATAATTGATTTAAAATAATATTCCACTTCATTAATTAAAGGTGACACTTTGGGATTTCATTTGGATGAAATATTTTATGTGATTATGTCAGGATAAGTGAATTAAATGTGTGCTCAGTGTCTGAAAAGTTTCTAATTTAAATTTTACTTTTTAGGAAAAAAGAATACATAAAAAAGGCAGATTCTGTACTTATGCTTCTATATATTTTTTACAGGAAGATAAAAAGATAAATATTATTTATGCTAGTATTGCTGTAACAAGATGGAATGATGCCTATCTCTTGATGTTCAATGTAAGCAAAGACCATGGATTTTAAAAATATTTTGAGGAAAACTTATCTTGTCATACTCATTTTAGTAGTCAAGGATGCATTCGTGAAAAAGAAGGAATATAGTTTAATGATAAGTAATATTTTATACTGGTTAAAATTACTGTCACATTGTTTCTGATTTTTTTAAATTTACCTAAGAAAAGAAAATACAACATTGTGCCATAATTGTTTTGACAGGGATGTTGTAATGAACAGGATGTTTTTAGAAAGC
>NW_012141635.1:2329706-2331387 GCF_000956105.1 Propithecus coquereli
GCTAGAAGTGGTTGCGGGCAAACATATGATCAAGAATGGGAAAATTGCTTATTATATTCCAATGTAGAAATCCTCATACTGAGCCCCAAGTGCATGATATAAAAACTTAGACAGATTAGTAAGACATAGAACACTAGGATGAGGAGTAAATAAGAAACAGAATACTAGCATGAGGGAATAGATGCAAATGCTATTACCAGCAGCAAATTGTGGTTATGGTTACTATCAAACAAATTGCCTAAAAATAAAACTGGTAAGCAGCAAAGTATGGGATTTAGTAAAATTTTATCAAAACTTCCCAACATGTTAAGCACAATGTAATTATTATTAAAATTTTATGAAAATACTCAGGCTGAATTGTGCCCAAAAGTTGATTACACCCTGTATTCAAATCAATTGTTCTACAATACAGAGCATGAATAAACCAAATTTGCTAGATTCAAATAACCGACTTTTCTACTTCATTTTTTCTCTTTTATAAAATGTTTCTCCAAAACAATTGAAAATCAAAAATGTTTGAATGACACGTTTTTTAAAATTAAACCAATGACTTGCGGAAATTCAAAAATTTACATTCAAGTATGATCTAGACTGAACTTAGGTAAGACTGGTCATTCATTCAGTCAGTCAGTCAATCACTCAGTTTTCCTTCCAAGGTGGAGGTTTTTATTGTCAGGGATGAAGATTGGAAATTATATATGATTATAATAGTGAAACATATCCAAAATGATACCAAGGTTAATGTGTGATTTAGTTGCAATGGATAATTTTATACTAGTGGTATAAAAGATGATATTAATACATAGAACCTATGATTGGTAAAAGTAAGGACAATATATGGCCTTTGGAAATGTTTTTAATCCTGAAGACCATAGAGACCTGACAAAGTTGACAATCAGTCTTTCAAAGATAAATGAAACTTATCTAGAAGAAATTTCCACAAATAGTTTAGAATCCACCTGTAGCTCATCGCTGAAATCAAGGTGTAGGCATTGGACAATTTCTAAAGATATGTAACATATGAATAACAACAACAACAAGAACAAAAAAGCAAGTGGCATCATCTGTGTCATATTCCCTACATAAAACAAGCCTTGCTAATGAGTGCTTATTGCTAATAAGAAATATCAATTAACTTCAATGTTATAACCAACTGGATATCATCAGAAAAAGAAAAATTAGTGTTTGTAATGAAAGCTAATAAAGTTGCATGTACTTATTACACACATACTATAATTTAAAAAAAATATTAAAATAAAATCAACTAAAATGTACTCATTTCAATTATGCATATAAATAAATTTGTTCATATGGATATACCCTGGAATCTATCACTATAATCACAATTTAGAGGATTTCTATTCCCACAAATTTCTTCCTGCCCTTTTACAATCAATCCTCTTTTCTTCAACCCCAATTTTAATTAGGTTATCTTTTTATAATTGAGTTTTAAGGGTACATTATATATTATTCTGGATACAAGTTTTTATTTTTCTAAAACAGACATTTTCTCTCATTATGTAATTTGCTTTTGATTTTCTGGAAAATGTTTTTTTGAAGTGATTTAAATTTAATGTTGTCCAAAATTCTTAACTTTTGATGCTTTATTCTTTTTGAAATCTTAGAGAACTTTTACTACTCGAAGTCATAAATATGTTTCTTCTATGTTTTCTTTTAGACA
>NW_012141635.1:2334934-2337994 GCF_000956105.1 Propithecus coquereli
ACAGATGCTCAAGTCCCTTATATAAAATGGCATAGTATTTGCATATAACCTACACACATACTCCCATATACTTTAAATAATCTCTAGATTATTTATAATACCTAATACAACGTGAGTTATATGTAAATAGTTATGTTGTATTTTTATCTATTTTTATTGTTGTATTCTTTTAAATATTTTTAGTCTATGCTTAGTTGAGTCCACAGATGTGTAACACATACCTATGGAGGCCCAACTGTATATATAATTGTTGACTTAATCTAAAAAGAAATGTATTGATATCAGATAAGATTTTTGTGTCTTTTAATGTTTAATTTTTATGGATACATAAATATCTCCACATATATATGGGGTACATATGATATTTTTATATAAGCATAAAGTGAGTAATGATCAAATCAATGTAATTGGGCTATCACCTTAAACATTTATCATTTTTTTGTGTTAAGAACGTTTCAATGCCACTCTTGTAGTTATTTTGATATATACAATAAATTATTATTAACTACAGTCACCAGATTGTGCTACCAAACACTAAATCTTATTCCTTCTTTCTAACTATTAACTAACTAACACATTAACCACCCCTCTTCATCCTCTCCTCCCACTACTCTTCCCAGCCTCTGGTAACCACTAGTCTATTCTCTGTTTCCATGAAATCAACCATTTTAGCTTCCAAATATGAGGGAGAACATATGATATTTGTCTTACTGTGATTGGCTTATTCCACTTAACATAATGTCCTCCAGTTCCATTCATGTTGTTGCAAGATATAGTATCTCATTATTTTGTGGGGCTGAATAAAATTCCACTGTGTATATATACCACAGTTTGTTTATCCATACATCCACTGATGGACACTTAAGTTGAATCCATATCTGAGCTATTGCAAATAGGTTTAAGGAAATTTATGTGTTCACCAGCATGAGAATGTATGTGCTGTAGTCATTTTCTTCCATGCTTGTATTTATTCAATCTAAATTCAGAGTCTTGGGGATATAATCTATTAAATCTAGTTTGAGTATCATACTTACTACTTGGCTATAGGAAGGTAAGACTCCTAGGTTAGAGAATCACAAATGCTTCATATAATAGTTGAGAGATAATTTCGTCAAAGATAATTAGGATTGCTGTAGAAAAAGGAAATAGATTCTATGGAAGAAAATAAGCAAAAAAAAAAAAAAATCAAATTACCATTGAATTTTTTAGCTCCATCACAAATTAGAAGCCATAAATGAAATAAATGATAGATATAGCAAATATAACCAAAATACAGCAAAAATAAGTAGAAACTCACCACCATAATCAACAGACATGATATTAATACCTATATAAAATTCAAGAGATTTTGCAATCTAAGTATGCCATTATGTCCCTTGAATCTCCACAAAAGTATTACAATTTCATATTATAAAATACAATGTGCAGCCATGTAGGGTAGCACATGCCTGTAGTCCCAGCTACTCAGGAGGCTGAGCAAGGAGGATCCCTTTGTCTGGGAGTTTGAGGCTGCAGTGAGCTATGATAGTGCCACCGCACTCCAGCCTAGGAGGCAAAAAAATAAAAAAATAAATAAAATAAATACAATATGCCACCTCCAGTCCAATTTTATTGACCACTCATGAATAATTACTAAAGAGTTCAATTTTGGAATAATTTTAGAAATAAATATACTTGTTGAGGTGTAGGAAAGTCAAATAAACATGGCCCACTGAGAACATATGAGTTGGGCTCCTGATCACTTCATATTCACTAAGATCAATGTCTCTGAAATAGCCATCCTGTTAACCTTCTAAATGATTGAAATTTATCTTATCCAAACATTGGCCAATTCTTAACAAATTTTCTGGTAATAAGTATTGGCAAAGCATCTTGTGTTGTTTTTTTTTTTGTTTTGTTTTTTGTTTTTTGGTTATTTCAGTGAAAATGCAGGGAAGAACGAATCAGGTATTGTTATTTATTTATCATTTATCAAAAAAGTCTTTTGAGAAGTACTTGGGATTTACTTCTTTTTCCTTTTTCAAATTCTGCATCATTATAATCATTCATTTTACCAATTTTCAAATATTTTATTTCCTTTAGTTGTCTTTATATACTATAATTTCAAATTTAATAACCTTTATTGTAAAAAGTTAGGCAACATAGACTGTATACAAGTGAAAAAATAACTTTCTTCATACCTTCTTCAATACTACTCCTTAGGTTTATTTATATACATTAGATATGTAATGGATTCTTTCATAGTATTCTCTATAAGTATTCCCAAAATATCCATGTATATTTGTATAAATGTCTGCTTCCATGCTGTGTGTGCCTGTGTGTGCATAGAGAAGAAAGAGATGGAGGGAGAGAGAAACAGAAAGAAAGACAAAGAGACATTTTTTTGGTTGTTCTTTTTAAAGATACAGGTAAATACTATACAAATCACTTTCCAACATTTTAACTCAATATATCATAAATCATTTTCTAAACTCATACATGCAGATCTAACTCACTTTGGTAGCTGCTTAATGCATACAAATAAGAATATATCATAATATATGTATTCTTTCCCTATGATATACATGACATTGTTAATTTTCCTGTAGTTTTGTTTTGCTAAAACAAATATTGCTGCAATAACCATCTTGCCCATTCATTCATCCTTTTTTTTATGGCTGAGTGGAGACCATTATCCTAAGTGAAGTATATAAAGAATGGAAAAACAAACACCACATGTACTTGCTATTAAATTGGAACTAACTGGTGAGCACACATGTGCACAGAGGGAAGTAAAACTCTGTGGAAATTAACCAGAGGAGGGAAGAGAAGGAGATGGGCAAAACCACGCCTAACTTGTACAATGAACATTATCTGGGTGATGGGTACATTAAAGCCCTGACTCAAGTGTTACAAAAGCATTCCACGTAACCAAAAACATTTGTACCTCCATGATATTTTGAAATAAAAAACAAAGAAAGAAATTAAATAAATAAATAACTAAAACCATCTTGCCCATATATCTTTGTATATCATTGCTTTTATTTTGATAGGAAATATTAATAGATTCAAAATGATAAA
>NW_012141635.1:2338044-2339295 GCF_000956105.1 Propithecus coquereli
TATTTGTTTTATATTATAGCAACTGCATACTTGTAAATATAAAACCTTAGATATTGGTATCAGATACTATAACAACACTCATGGAGAAAAGTATATTAAAAATATGGATGTGTTCATTCAACTGTTTAAAAGAAAATCAAGCAGGAAAAAACTAGTGTTAATACACATTATATTTCCAATTATAGCAATTATTTGTTATGTCTGTAGTAAACAGAATTGATTTTGAATATAGGAAATATTTGTTATGTCTGTAGTAAACAGAATTGATTTTGAATATGAGCCCTTGAGTTTTTTCAAAGGCACATTTATATCTTAATAGATATTTTGTTGTTTTCCTTTTTTTAACACATATAGAGGGGTTTTAATGTATGTAAAGGAGTCATCATTAAACTGGGATTACTAAACTGGTTTCGGTGACATGGAATATATTACTTGAGATAAATTTCATCAGAGTAGGAAGATATAAAAATTATACAGCAATGCGCACTATCCGAAGGATGGACATATTTAAAACACGGACTTCGGTGGGGGGGGAACCAAGGGCAACACACGTAACCTAAACATATGTACACCCATAATTTGCTGAAAAAAAAAAAAAAATTATACAGATACTGAGTGCCGATAAAGCCTTTGTCAAAATCAGACTTCATTTTTCATATGATTTTGTGTAAGTCTATGCACTACTTTGACATGCCTATATAATATATTGCTTATGTTAGTGCATTATTTGAATGAAAGTATGTGTGTGTGTACAAAAACCAGCATACAAAGGCAATCTTATTGTCTACTGAAGATTCGTTGAATTATACATTTATTCAATAAGCACTTATATACTGTGTACCAGATACCAGGCACTGGAAATAAGTACAAAAATGATAGACAAAAGTCTGTTCTTTCATGAATACTAAATCCTAAAGGATTATATGCTTTTTGGTCTATTTGTTCTCAATATAATGAAGGAGTTAGCAAACTTTTTTGGGGAAAAAGCAAAATAATAATTATTTTAGGTTTTGGGAACCACATGGTATATCTGTTAAATATTCTTTTTTTTTTTTGGATTTTTTTCCTTTTTTACCTACACTTAAAAAATGTAAAAAGCGGCCTGGTGCGGTGGCTCATGGCTGTAATCCTAGCACTCTGGGAGGCCGAGGCGGGTGGATTGTTTGAGCTCAGGAGTTCGAGACTAGCCTGAGCAAGAGCGAGACCCCGCCTCTACTAAAATTAGAAAGAAATTAATTGGACAACTAAAAA
>NW_012141635.1:2350250-2357086 GCF_000956105.1 Propithecus coquereli
AGGGTATTTATCCAGTAGTTACATGAGTTATTTAAGGGATTTCTTGCATTTGGTGAGGATTAGAAACAAGATTTAAATAAAGACATACTTAGGAGACAGTAAGAGGAAGTCAAGGGAGATGGTAGAACTATTACAGGGGCATTCTACATGTACATAAATGCATCAACAAAGAGATATCAAATCATGGAAACATGACAGAAGGCACTGAAAGCCATTTAGATGGATGTTATCTAAAACTTCTTTCCAGATATCTCTTATAAGATCCAAAAGAAAAATAAGGGATTAAACCATGATGATTGGAGTAGGAATATACAGCAGAAGAGAGTGAATTGTGAATTGTAATTATGGATTCTAGAGCAGAACTCAAGACTTCAAAAACACTTCAAGAAACAAGAGAGATGCTCACCTAAGGCAATTTTTTTGGTTTTAGAAAGAAACAAAGACAGGAAACCTTCTATTGAAACCAAAGTAAAATTTCATGGCCTAATCATTAATAAAGGGTCAAATTCAACTTCCAGAACGGGATTCAAAGGCAAGAATCTGTGCTGTGTCAACTAAAGAATTATGTTCTGCATTAAATATAGAATGAGTGTGTTTATGTTTGACAAAACCTGCCATATGCAGCTGTAGAGGACACCTTTGTCTAGGAATGTTTCCTTGTTGTTTTTCTCAAGAACATGTCTGTAGCCTTGCACGCAAGTCCAGAGCACCCTAACCCTGCAAACAGGAGGGGCTAGAGAGTTTAGATGCAAACATCTGCTCGCCGGAGACGAAACAACAAGGAACAGGGACGTGTTGAGTCAGGAAAGTGGGAACAAAGAAATTGCGGTGGGACAGTTGCCAAACAGGCTGTATTATAAATAAAGCAACTACAGCAAGAGCTTTCGCTGCAGCCTTATACCGTCTTTGTGGTGTCTGTGTCTTTTTGTAAGGGCTGCAGTCATGTGTCTGCATCTTTTTGTCTCTGTGTTCATTCCTTGGTCTCAAGATATGGGCCATGTCAACAGCAAAGAAATTAATTTAAATGAGATATTCAGATAGGGCCATCTGCCTACAATGCTAACAATGAGAAATTCTCATAAAAAGAAAGCTTATAAGATTCATTGACTTTTCTAATATATGAGAGTTTATGATATATTCCCAAGAAAGTAAATAAATATTTTGGAATATATCTGTGCTACAATTGAGGTTGTCAAATCTATTTTAGGGGAAAACTATTATTTTGAATGGAAAAAAAATCACATTTGGGAAAGTATCATTTTGAATACAAGAGGACGACATTTCCCTCCCTACAATATCATTTCCTTTTCTTACCACACCAAAACAATTTTCTGAAATTATTATCTTCAATTTTTTTATTTCGTTAATATTTCTATGCATACATCATACCATCATATGGATTCCACAAAAGAAAGAAAAAAATGAACATAATGCCAATGAGCCATATAACTTAACATTTAATTGGAGATACAAGTTAGACAAATGTAAAATGGAAGCAAAATAATAACTCAGAGAACAAAAAGTAATAACATAAGTGTCAAGTGAATTCACAGAGGAAGTATGTAAAATCAGTGAGAGAGCTTCAGATATCTGTCATCCACATGTACTCCTGGAGAACTTATGAAAATCCCAAGAGTTAATATCGGGTAGTAAAATGATGCATATACCTGGAAAAATTCCAGCTTATTTCATTATAAATGTCTGAAGCCAACTTAACAGTTACTACCTTCCATTGATCAACTGCAGTTCGATGTACTCATCAAAATCTTTGAAATGTATCTGGTCTCACTTATTTTTGTCTAACTAATGCCAAAGGTTCCACAAATAGGTCTTTATCCTTTGGTTTCAGCCTTTCATTAGTGTTAAATTACATGTATTTCAAGAAGATGAAACATTGTAGCAGTTATTTCTATCTTATGTGAATAAATTAAACAGAATATGAATTTTTTCTGAGGATAGTAGAGAGTACATAAAGGTGATGGATGTACAAGGTGCATAACTATCCAAGGGTGCATTGAACACTGGGACAATAAAGCTAACAGTGTGCGTTTTAAGAAACTAGATAGGCCTACATCTGTTTTCTATATAGGCTATAAAGCCCATCACAGCACTCATAAATTCAGGATGTTTAAAATGAGATTCAGGGAAGCGGGTATGAATGGACCCTTTGTGTAATTGTGGGTAAATATATTTTTTAAAACTAGAGCTCTTATTTTCCATTGATTGAGTCAAGTGTTTCTGACAAAGAGACATTAATAACCACTGGTTACAGGGTTTACAAGAATCAAAATATTACAAGCATTTTATTCAAAAAGATAATGAAAAGTTTTAAATATGAAATAATGTCAGCATATCATTTTAAATATTAAAAATGCTCAAAATAACACTCATAAATTACAAAAGGTACACTTCTAAATCATTTACTATCTCATTAATGAGAGAATTAGTAAGCTAGTAAACCTAGATCACAGAAGAATTAGATAGAATAGATGTTATATATTTCATGAGAAAAGGCATTCCAAGTTGGAGACAACCAACACTGGATAATATCCTATCAGCAAATACAATCGTAATTTATAAAATTGTTTTTCTACCTGACAAAAAATTGTATCATTACAGGAAGATATACAAATTACTCTGCCAACTCATAGAATGAGAGCCTTCAATTAATAGAAAACAGAAAAATGAAACAAAAATATATTCGCCTAGACAATTAAATAGAAATTTAAATAGTGCTTAGATGGAAATTTAATACACAGTATGATAGATTGCAAAAGTACATGCTATATTTTCCATGGTATTATTTGCAAATTTTGAATAATTTCCCTTCATAATAACAACAGTATCTTTTGTTTCTTCTTAATAAATAATACACTCTGATTAGATGTCATTTGTTAATGAATTCAGTAAAGTCTCAGGATACAAAATCAAGGCACATAAATCAGTGGCATTCATAAATGCCAATAATAGTCAAGCCAAAAATCAAACCAAAGATGCAACACTTTCACAATCGCACCAAAGAAAATTAAATATTTAGGAATACATTTAGCTAAGGAGGTGAGACACCTATGATAGGGAGAATTACGAAACACTGAGAAAAGAAATTACAGAGGTTGTAAACAGATGGAAATCCCTACTGTTCTCATGGATTGGCAGAATCAATATTGTTAAAATGTCCATACCACCTAAAGTGATTTACAGAATCAATACAATCCCTATCAAAATACCATCATCATTTTTTTGCAGATCTAGAAAACATGATTCTACACTTCTTATGGAACCAGGGAAGACCTTGTATAACCAAAGAAATCTTAAGCAAAAAGACAAATTGGGAGGCATCAGTCTACCAGAATTCAAGCTGTACTACAAGGCTATAGTAACCAAAACAGCATGTTACTGGCACAAGAACAGAGATATAGACCTTTGGAATAGGACAGAGATCTCAGATATAACTAACCATCTTTGTATTGTCATTGAATGTTTGTCAAAGCAGACAAAAATATACACTGAAGAAAAGAATCTCTATTCAATAAATAGTGCTGGGAAAAATGGATAACTGCATGCAGAAGATTGAAACTAGATCCCCACCTCTCACCTCTCACAAAAATCAACTCACAATGGATAACAGACTTAAACCTAAGGTGTGAAACCCTAGGAATTCTAGAGGAAAATGTTTGGAAAACTCTTATACACATTGGCCTAGGCCAAAAATTTATGAGTAACTCCCACAAAATAATCACGGCAGCAACAAAAATAAATAAATGGAACCTGATCAAACTAAAAACCTTCTGCAGAGCCAAATAAACTATCATTAGAGTGAATAGACAACCTATAGAATGGGAGAAAATATTTGCATTCTACACATCTGATGAAGGGCTGATAACGAGAATCTATACAGAAGTTAAGAAAATCAAGAAGAAAAAAATCAAACAACCCCATCAAAAAGTGGGCAAAGGACATCAACTAAAACTTTTCAAAAGAAGACAGAATAATGGCCAGCAAACATATAGAAAATTGCTCAACATCTCTGTCATCAGGGTAACGCAAATCAAAACCACAATGAGGTATCGCCTAACCTCAGCAAGATTGGTCTTTATAAAAAAGTCCCAAAACAACAAATGCCCGTGTGGATGCAGAGAGATAGGAACATTCTTACACTGCTGGTGGGACTGCAAATTAACACATCCCCTGTGGAAAGTAATTTGGAGATATTTCAAAGAACTAAAAATAAAAATACCATTTGACCCAGCAATCCCACTACTTAGTATCTACTCAAAGGGGGAAAAAAAAACATCACATAATAAAGACATCTGCACTCAAATGTTTATGGCAGCACAATTCACAATTGCAAAGATGGGGAAACAACCCAAGTGCCCATCAATACTTGAGTGGATTAATAAAATGTGTTATATGTATACCATGGAATACTACTCAATTACAAAAACGATTGTGAACTAGCACCTCTCATATTATCCTGGACAGAGCTTGAGCCCATCCTTCAAAGTGAAGTATCACAAGAATGGAAAAACAAGCACCACATGTACTCGCCATCAAATTGGTACTAACTAATCAACACACCACATGTACTCGCCATCAAATTGGTACTAACTAATCAACACTAAGGTGCTCACGTGGAAGTAATATTCATCGGATGCCATCAGGTGGGGGGGTCAAGGTGGGTTAACTCATAACTAACACGTGTGGAGCACACTGTATGCAGGAAAGGCACGTCTGTAGCTCTGGCTTGGGTAAGTCAAAGGCATTATATGTAACCAAAATGTTTGTATCTTCATAATATTCTGAAATTCAAAAAAATAAATAGGAAACAGTAAAAAAAAAAAAAAGCAAATCTCAATAGACTTCACAGTTTAGACTCACACCTAAAAAAAAAAAAAAAAAAACTTTGAACATATACAATTTAAATAAAAAATAAAGCAATATGTAGATATTCCTACCAAAACTATGAAAGAAATAAAAAATAATTCAAACATTTTGGAAAGATAGAATTTTTATTAGCATTACTTGATTAAAGAGAGTCCTGTAAATTATTTCATATAGAAACTCATAGACACTCACGGAATCATTTGGGTTTAGATTTAGTGTTAAATTTCAGTTTATAGACCCTTAACTTTTTGGAGTTATATCTATATAGTTGCATAAGTCAAAAATCTCAGTTTCACTCTTGATTAACTTTTATTGTTCTGTATCATTGCTACTCTCTAAAATCAGATCAAAAAGGAAATATGTATATAGTGAAGGGCAGATAAAAGTTGTAATTCTTGTTATTTACTTTTATTCAATTAGTATTTATAATACTCTGGCTTCTATTAAAACACTCTTTTAAGTCTCTTGAAGCTATCTAAATCTTTCAAATGTATATCTCCAATTCTCTGACAATTATTAGGTTATTAAGTATGGAATGTCCCATTTCCTTAAGTACTAAGTTTGACAAATCATATCTCTGACATTTCATTTTGACACTGCTTGGTTGTTTTTGTTTTTGGTTTTTTTATTGTGAAGGTACATCCTCATTTTTTCAAATGCACTTTTTGGCTTGTGATTATCTTTCAAATTTTTTTTAGAGGAATTTTTGTGAAACCATAGATAAGTCAAAAATTCATGTTATTTTTGAATATGAGTTCCATCATGGAACCAATATAGCACAAACAGCTCAAAATATCAACAAAATTTTTGAGAAGGATGTGACTAATAACACACCATACTTTTATGGTTTGAGAAGTTCCATTCTGGAAATTTTAATCTTGAAAATGAGACATGTGGGTGATCTGAGATGGAAATGGAAAGCTCCAATGGAAAGCTCATCCATTATCCACAAAGCAAATCTCAACCTATGTGGGAATTAGAAGCAAGGTCTGACATTACTATTCCAACACTATTAGACCATTTGAAATAAATGGGCAAGGTAAAGAAGCTGGATAGATGGATACTACATGAATTAAGTGAGTATCAGAAGAGAAATCTTCTCGAAGCTTGCCTTTCTTTGCTGTCAGGACATAAAGGCCAATCATTTTTACATCATATTGTCATGTGTGATGAAAAAAGGATTGCAAGTGTTTGGCATAACAGTTGAATAAAGATGAAGTGCCAAAACACAGTCCAAAACCAAATATTCATCAAAAAAAAAAACCCTAATGGTGTTTGTTCGGTAGTCCAGCACTGATGTTATCCACTACAGCTTCATGAAACCTAGTAAATTGATTACAGTGCATGTCTTTACTGCAATCAGTTGGACAGAAGGATGAGGATGCTTGTGATTAAGCAGACGAGACTGGTCAATAGAGACAGGCCAATCCTCTTGCAAGACCACATATCACAAACAACAATGTTGCTCAAACTACAGAAGCTGGACTTGGAAACACTCTGTCATCCACCATGTTCACCAGACCTTGCACCAATGACTACCACTTCCTCCATGCTTTGGACCACTTCTTGTAAGGAAAAATATTCAATTCTCAACAAGCTGTGGAAAACACCTTTCAAGATTTCATCACCAATAGCTCTCCAGGCTTTTTCTCTGCTGGCACAAGCAAGCTACCATTAAGATGGCAAAACTGTGTCATTAGTTTAGGCGCATACTTTGACCAATTGTACTGATTGTTTTTCAAGATATAATAAACTAAAATTTTGATTTGAAATAAGACATTTCATATTTAATGACATAATACCTCCTATAATTGTCAAAGTTTCCTGCAGTATAACCAGCCAAGTCCTTCTTCCAACTCATAACGTTTGAAAGTTGCTAAAAATCGTACAGGTTTCTATATCTTGAGTTCTAGACTTTTGAAAAGAGTTAGCCCATGAGAAACTTGGTAAAT
>NW_012141635.1:2362263-2362609 GCF_000956105.1 Propithecus coquereli
TGCTCTCTTTCTGCCAGTGTGTATGTGTGTGGGTGTGTGTCTGAAGCCCACGACCACAGGAGACCGGTTGTTAAATCTCCACAGCAGGGCTGTTTTGCACCAAGGAGACAGTGCGCACCCTTGAGAGTGTCTAGTGACCAAGGAGGCCGCTCTTCAAGTTGGGACACGTGGTCACCTCTCTGCTGCGACTTGGTGGCCGGAGCTGCCGGCCAAACGGACAGATTCCACTACGGGAAGGGCCGAGTAGAGAGTGAAGGAGACTATTTTCCAGCAGGGTCCTGTAGCCTCATTTTCTCGGTGACTTGGTGATCAGCGCCTCCTCCCAAGGAATTAGTTCCCCACCCTT
>NW_012141635.1:2362659-2363746 GCF_000956105.1 Propithecus coquereli
CTCTTTCCCTTCTTCCTCCTCTTTGCTCTCTTTCTGCGAGTGTGTATGTGTGTGGGTGTGTGTCTGAAGCCCACGACCGCAGGAGCCCGATTGTTAAATCTCGACAGCAGGGCTGTTTTACACCAAGGAGACAGCGCGCACCCTTGAGCGTGTCTAGTGACCAAGGAGGCCGCACTTCAAGTTGGGACATGTGGTCACCTCTCTGCTGCGACTTGGTGGCCAGAGTTGCCGGCCAAACGGACAGATTCCACTACGGGAAGGGCCGAGTAGAGAGTGAAGGAGGCTATTTTCCAGCAGGGTCCTGTAGCCTCATTTTCTCGGTGACTTGGTGATCAGCGCCTCCTCCCAAGGAATTAGTTCCCCACCCTTGGCAGTGCGGAGGAACAAGGGAAGCTGTTCTCTGGACTGTGACCCTGTGTGGGAGGTGGATGACCCTTGACTATGATCTGACCACTGATATTGCATACTAAAGGGACTGACCCCACATCCGCTGGGGTGGAATAGCAGGACAGGCTGCTTTCGGGTCTGGGTACCTCAGGGGTCTTAGGCCGGGCTTCTCTAGCATCCTTGAAGTGTGTACTCCTTTCCAGCTAGTCAACCCTGCCCTTGAAGGGGTGGAATAATAAGAGTCGCCACTTCCTGAGCTGAGACACCAGGTAGCCCCAGGAAGTGCCCTTCCCTCAGTCTGGGGGGTTATCTGCCCCTCTAGCAGGTGAAAACCTGCCCTCGGAGGAGGAAAGAAATGAGAGAAGATGTTTTTCAGGCCGGGCCTTGTGAAAGTCTCAGCCAACGCCCCTCCCACAACCCTCCAGGACAGAGCCCGCCCCTGAAGGTAGGGAGACAGCAGAAAAAATACTTTCCCCATAGGACTAGCCTGAATATGTATGACCTTGGATCTAAGCAAAAGGGGAGAGTGTGTTGGCACGATACAGCTGATCGGTTTTGAAAACCTGACAAGAACATAACACAAAAGCTTGCACTTGGTGCCCAGGCTGAAATCATCTTAGGGGCTAGTGGTCTGGGAAGGAAAATCTCGACCAGAGTCCTCAGCAATTGCACCAACTGGCATACTCATTAGGAATTCCTC
>NW_012141635.1:2363796-2366000 GCF_000956105.1 Propithecus coquereli
AAACTGGATAGCCACATGTAGAAGACTGAATCAGGATCCTGACCTTTCACCTCTCACAGAACCCCAGGGTTTCTTAAGCAATGGATCTAATTGTAAGTAGTTAGATGATTGCAGAGTCACATTCCTTATAAACTGTTTCTCAGTGATCATATCTATATTATACCCAACAAACTCTAATAAAAATATGGTTATATACCATGACAAAATGGAATCATTTCTATAGGAGCATGAACCAAATACATTTGGATCTGTCTAACTAAAATGTTAAGTTTTCTTTGTGTTAGTGACATGGATCAGATAATTAAAAGGAACAACAAAAGTTTTGAAGTCACTTTGATGCTGTTGATACAAATAAATTTAGAGTCTTCCTTGATATAGCCCCTTCTCCCTCATTTGCTGCATCTATTTAATCACCCATCCTTCTCAACTTCACCCAGTTCTTCCCATCCCTAATCCTGTGATTTATGCTACTACACCTCCACCAGATGGGACTTTCTATCTCCTCTTTTGCCTTTTGTTTATACAGTTATTTACAAAGAGACATAATAATTGTTTTAGGGTGTTTGTTTATGTTTAAAGTATAGTTCTGAGCACATGAATCTACTACTGAAAACTTTCCAATGCCTTTCAATTATACATATAACAAAATTTCAAACTTTAGGGGGGTCGGGAAGATGGCAGATTAGGGGTGACCTCCTGGCTCTCTGCTCCCAGAGTGGGAGGTGAAGAACACGGACACCCACCCACGAGTGAGGCGCTCCCCTGCAGGATCAGCTTCCTGAATCTACAGAGAAGCAATGAGGGACAAGCAGTCCCACGGATAGAGTAAGGTTAGCTGGATAAGCGCTCACAAATTACCGGAGAGTTGGGACAAAGGGGAAGTCCAGCGCCGAACGGCCACGCCCAGTGGCGGGCTCGCCCGGGCAGTGAGATCTGACTCACAGGAAGACAACTCTTCCTCTACAAAACCCCACTCCCATGCAGGCAGGGAAGTGCCAGAAGTCAGTGCAAAGTGGTAGCAGAGACTGACAAGAGGTGGGGAGCCGAGACAGGAGCTGGGTCCATTTCAAAAGCGCCGGAGCACAGTGCTGGGTCGGCATCCGAGGGGAGAGACCGGCCTGAGTGCGCGCTCCCCCCGGATCGGACGCTGCCCGAGCCCACAGGGGAGAGTTTGGAGGCAGCTTCTTGCCACAGGAGACCGCCAGGACCAGATTGGGGGAGGGGAACTCCATAAAAGAGGCTCTGCCCGCGGAAATCGTTGAAAGTTCGGCGGGTGCTGGGAGGGACACAGCACAGAGTCCTCCCGCAGATCAGTCCAGCGTCACCGTGGGTAGGGGGGGCGGCGGGCCCAGCGGGCGGCCCTGGGATGCAGCTCTGGGAACGGCAGACCCCGGCTCCTCCGGATGCCCTCCCGGTGCAGTCGGCTTCAGCGCTGACTAGCAGGGGGTGGGCAGCAGCAATTCAGGGACCCCAAAGCCTGGGACCGCGGGGACTTGTTGCCCGGGCATCCGCCTGAGTCATAGTCGCTGCCTCTGCAACAGAGCTGGTCGCGCCCTGCGAGGAGAGTAGCATGCGCAGCCACTTTTTCTCCCCAATCTGCCAAGTCTGTCACAGCCGCGGACTCAAGCCCCGCCTCCGAAAGAGCGGAAAAGAGAGAAAGAGCGATATTACTGCCAAGTTTCCAGGCGGTCTCCGGTGGCCCTGTTCCATTCAGTCGCTGGCGCTTTCCGCAAAGGTGACAGGGAACTGAGAGTGAGCTGAGGGAGACTGCTTATAGAACTGTGATCTGGGACACATAAGTCCCCCTCTGCCCGGCAATGCAACCTCCGCCCCAACACACCGCGCTAAAGGGCCGGCCTCTGCCACTAGGCGGAATATAGGGGCCATTTTTTTTTCTTTTAAATTTTTTGTATAGTTGTGATCTGAGATGACATAACTAGTCCGTCCTCCAGGCAACTCAACTCCTACGCACACATCGTGCCAAAGGACCTGCCTCTGCCTCCAGGCGGAGTAAAGGGGTTGTTTTGTGTGTGTGTGTGTGTTTTTTCTTTTCCTTTTTTCTTTTCTTTTTCTTCTTTTTCTTTTCTTTTTTCTTTTTCTTTTTCTTTTCTTTTCGTTTCCTTTTCTTTTTTCTTCTTTTCTTTTCCCTTCTCTATATACATATTTCTCTTAATTCTTGCTCTTTATTGTTTTTTGTATATATC
>NW_012141635.1:2374110-2374875 GCF_000956105.1 Propithecus coquereli
CTACCAAGAAACATCATTTTTCTTATTCTATTGATAAGGTATGGAGGAATAAAGAATGGCTACCTGGAAAGTAGAGTGTCAGTCATAGCATATTTGGAGATAATTCAAAATTTTAGGATTAAAATCTGTATTATACTACAAAGAATTTTTGAAAACTAAAAGGAAACTATGCAAACATATAACAATGTGCTTGGAAAGAGGCTAACAGTATATAGAATGAGTCTAACTGATTTAGCCTTTAGATCTATGGCCTTCTTTTTTCCTTCTTAATAATATTCCTTAAACCAAGCTTCTTAAGCTCACAGCAGACTGCAATTCCCTCTGCCTAATGCCTCCCATGGATCGAGTTGAGTTTAATTAGTGCTTTTGAGTGGTAATAGTACTTTGCATGACAAGAAAAGAAAAAAAAAATAGTTGCTAGGTCAGTTCCTGGTATTTTGTAAAGTTATTACCTTATCACACCACGGAAAGGAAATCTAGACTAGTTATTCAGAATAATGAATTTTTTTCAAAGTGATTTTTATTTGGAAAAGAAAGTGTTGTGTGTAAAGAGCCACACTACTGCTTGCTATAAGACCTATTCACTTATTATTCCTACACATATTGACTTAGCATCTGACAAAAATGACTTCACACCTCTCATCATGTCAAGGAGCTTATAAACAATGATAAGAGGTAAAATTTGGGCATGATCACAAAATAAAACACATTTGTGGTATTAAAATAACAATTATAAAACAAAATATCAATATGTAGTAATAGTTT
>NW_012141635.1:2376489-2379242 GCF_000956105.1 Propithecus coquereli
CTTTTAATTATAGCATTGAAGTGTAGTTTCATTTTTAGTCTAGAATTTTGAAAATGCCAATGTGATAGAGAAGGCATTGTGGGATAATAGAAAAAGAAAGGAAGCCAAGAGATTAACGTTGTAGCCTACTGTTTTTGATGAAACTTTAAACCTTGTTTACTTACTTAAATTTGTTTTGACTACCTTTTCATAATAGTACAATCAGGCCATTGTACTAGATTTTTTTGTATGATCCCTTTTAGCACTCATAATTTGCAATGCTGATTTTCACAAAGGGTACATTCAATATGGTATCTTCCTTAGTGATAATAACGTGTCTCTCTTACATATAAATAACTGAAACTATAGAGAAAGAAATATAAATGTTTTCCTCTTCTCATCTAAGGTTCATTTTCTGGACCTCTGATATTAGACCAACAAAGACAGATTGACAAGAGAAAAACAATGTGTGCAGCACATGTCATGCAGGAGAAACCTCAATGATGATTAACTCAAAGGAGTGGTTAGAACTTGGGCTTATATAACATCTTAGCAAAGAACAATTAATTTGTAGAGAAGTAATAAAACAAATAAAAGAAGTTTTAGGCTTCCAGGGAAGCAAACTGTGGGGAGGTAAATATATGGGAGAAGCTAATGAAATAAGGTTTATTTGTATAGGTCAGGTCTACCTTGGTACCAACTTTCCATCTTTTTCATAGCCATAAAACTTCCCTCAGAGAGGAGATTTTATGGCATTATCATTTTTCTTCAGAAGTTTCTGATTTTAGTCGGATAAGGCAAGCTTTATTGAAGTGTCTTTCTGCATTTGTTGAATCTCATTTACCTCCAGCTCGAAATAATCCTATGCCTAAGTGGCATATCTTGGGATGGCAGATTTTGATCCCCTATGCAATATAATGTGCATCTATTTACAAATGTGGTAACCAGATGCTGCTGATCCAGTGGCTGACCTACTTCCCAAGTATGACCAAATAAACACTACCAACTGAAAAGCAAAAGTAGCTTCTCTAAGACTGAACCTTGCTTCCGTAGAAGGTGTGAACTCAAATAAAATCCAGCTGATTGAATGGACCCCAACTTGGCCAAAGGGACTCCAAAAATACCCGAAAGCTGAATTGCTGGCCCTGAGAAGCGGGGTCAGACATGCCTCATCACACCCCCCTCCCTTCTTGAAAATATCCTTTGTAACTCATTAACAAGCCTCAGGCTATGCAAGACAAAGCTTAAATCACACCTATGAGTCATCAATTTGCTTAACAGATCACTCGAGTGGGTTTATGTCCAGAGGCTTTTCTATGATTACCAGACTTCTTCATCTTAACTTAAAACATTCTAAGCCTTTAGACAAGCCCTCATTTCTTTAACAAATTACAAATCAAAGTATCTTTAAACTCACCTATAACTTATAATGCCCTGCTTTGAGATGTACTGCCCTTTGGGCCGAACCAATGTACACCATACGTGAATTGATTTATGACTTCAAATGTAATTTCTGTCTCCCTGAAATGTATAAGACCAAACTGTAACCCAACCATGGTAAGATCACCTGCTCAAGGCTTCTTGGACATGGCTCTCTAGGCCATGGTCACACGTATCTGGCTCAGAATAAACCTTCTTGAATTATTTTACAGAGTTTGGGTTCTTTTCCAAAAGCAAAGTCCTTGGCCCCTAAAATTTTGCTGACATGAGGCAGATTAATTAATAGGAGAAAAGACATACAAATTTCTGTTATTTAATGTGTATGTCAGGTTGCAGTCTGACATGTCGGCTCTTGGTGCACTGACGGCTGAAGAATTACCAGACACACCAAAGTGAGGCAAGCACAAAAATGAGGTTTATTGGGGAGAGAAAGATACGATTATAGAGCAAGAGCAAGATATAGGTTTACAGAGTGAGATACATATACCACAAATGATTACCAGACCCACTGTTGTGCAGAGAGAGAGAGAGAGAGAGAGAGAGACACCTTGGTTATTACCTGGGTCTTGTTTTATAGTGTCTGGATAGGGACTTCCTCGTGGTTCAGACATCACCAAATGGACTCAACAAAGAAGATAATTACTACACCCTATAGTTCCACCCTGAACTCAGCCAATTAGCAGACCAAATTGCCTATCCCTTTGTTTGCCAAGCTATCTTTAAAAACTCTTTCTGCCAAATTGTTGGGGAGATGGATTTGAGAACTTCCTCTCATCTCCTTGCATGGTAGCTGTGATATTAAAGTCTTCCCCTGCTGTAAACACTGCTAGATCAGTCTATTGGCTTCCTCTTGAGTAGTGGGCAATGAATTTGGTAAGGCTGTAACAGAACTACTTTTTTATTGTTTCTTCTTTAACTTCTGATTGCTAGTCTTAGATCAGATAACGCCTAATGCCAAAACCACTCCTGTGGCTTCCCGATGCCAGTTTGCCACATTAGTGTTGTCTTCTGGCCTCTTGAACATGTAGATTTGCACTTGCCCTACACTTTTGCCTGTTAGATTCTTGTGGTATATTATATCCTTTTAATTCCATTCTCAGAAAAATTTCAGTAGAAAGATACCATTTTCCAATGAGACAACTAATGACCTCTTGATGTTCAGAAGAGTTGTTAGAAAACCTTGACACAGACTCCCAGACGCTATAATTTGTATTGATGAAGAACAGGTGCATCAGCCAAAGAAAATAATGTTGCTGCTTAACCAGGTTGTATTGCCCGCTGCACAAGAAGAGCCGACGTACTGAGACAGTTGGGATTGCAATGGAGAAAGAGTT
>NW_012141635.1:2379292-2380402 GCF_000956105.1 Propithecus coquereli
AATCAAAAACCAATCCACAAAGACAAGCTCAGACCCAGATGGCTTCACCACTAAATTATATCAAACATTTAAAGAACTAATAGCAATTCTTTACAAAATCTTCCAAAATTATAGAAGAGGAGGAAACACTTCTCAACTCATTCTATGAGACCAATATTACTCTAATACCAAAACCAGATATGGGCATCACAAGAAAATAAAACTACAAACCCACATTTCTTATAAATATGGACACAGATTCTCAGCAAAATAATAGCAAAACAAATCTAGCAAGATACAAAAAGAATAATATAACATGATCAAGTGAGACCTAGATAGGAATGCAAAGTTGATTCTATTCCCCAAAATTAATTAATGATATATACCATATCAATAGAATAAAAAGAAAATTCATATGACCATCTCAATGAACAGCAAAAAATCATTTTACAAAATTCTATGCCCTTTCTTGATACAAACACTCAAGAAACTAGAAACATAAAAGGAAATTCCCCAAACCTGATAAAAGCATATTTGAGAAACCCACAGCTAACTTCACTCTTTAAGATTAAAATCCGAATGCTTTTCCTATAAAATAAGAAAAAAGACAGTTTATTCACCAAAGTAACATATGTTTGCCACAGATAGCTAACAGAACCCCTGTTGTAATAGGAGGGCCCCAATTATGGTCTGTGGTCCTGTTTTATATTGCCTAGGCTGGGCCCTCTTTGTGGTTCAAACTTACCCTAGAACCACTTTAATGGACAGTCGGGAGTTATATAACCTGTGTCTTATTGCACATGTGTATGTCCCATGAGCCTCTCTAAAAGTCCATTTGAGGAGGCATACCACAATGCAGATTTAAGCTAATGACATGATAATTAGCCTTAGGTATCTCTAGGTCACCTTCCAGACCCTATTATACCTGTGCTGCTTGACCCACATTGGGAAATCCTCTGCATTCCTTTGCAGTTGGCACGCTAAATTCTGAATGACAGATTGTCAGGGCATTCTTTCCTCTCCCAGGTGTGGCAATTGTTCAGGGCACCAGCCTTTTTCCTGAGGAAAGCTAGAGTTCCCTCACTATCTACTTAACAATTACTTAAGCTGCCAAAAAAAAAAAAAAAAAAA
>NW_012141635.1:2393642-2394367 GCF_000956105.1 Propithecus coquereli
AGCTCTACAAAATTCACTCATACTTATCAATGTATAAAATTTTATTGTAGTCCCATTGACAAAAAATGACTGTTGACTTTAGGGAAAATATTATTGAACTGAAAATTCAAATCATTTATTAGTATAGTATTATGTAAGCATTCTATTTTGTCAAATTGTAAGAATTAGTATGTATTGAAATAACATTCACACAAAATAAGGCACTTAAGCAGCAAATAACATGGGATCTTCTTACCTCCTGTCCTTAATATCTTGCCACAAATATATAAATATATGAATAAACATAAAAATTTTTATTGTTTAAAATCCTAACATTTGTCTTCATATCATGATCTTTACTAGTTCCCATTTCATACACTTAAAGTTCAGGTGAATTTAGAAATCGACTTTCTTTATACCTGAGTATTTTTTATTTGTTGATACTTTTTCTCTCTTTTCATGTTTTTTCCACACTGGCGATTTATTTTGGAAGTGAAGTTTAAGAGATATTATTAGCCAGGACTAAAAAGAAAGTCATTTTGTTTAACTTCGGCCTTACCATGTTCCTCTTTGTTAATCTCAAATGTTAGGTTTTTCTACTCCACAATATTCATGGGATTTTTATTATTGATAGTTTTCATTTAACTCTTGATTAGACTTGATACTGAGGAATAATAAATTCACACTAGCAAATGGTCCCTTAATGTCTATCTCTTTTTTCTAACTTATGAAATTCTATTTTAAAT
>NW_012141635.1:2398077-2400572 GCF_000956105.1 Propithecus coquereli
GATGTCCCAGACCCCTGTGAGGGTCCTCAGCTGCAATTTCCTCTCACTTTTACTGACATTGATTTACTTCTTGAGGCCTTGAAGCAACAACACATACTCATTATATCTTTTTTTTTTTTGAATTTTTTTATTTCAGGAAATTATGGGGGTACAAACATTTTGGTACATGTTATGACTTTGCCACACCCCAACCATGATTTGAGATGTGCCCTCCCCCCTACAATGCTCACCACATCCATTAGTTGTGAGTTTACCCACCCCCAACCCCCCTACCCCCAAAGAATATTACTACTGCTGTTTGAAACCAAGAGAGTCCTGAGCAGATGCCAAATTTCACTCACCTGATAACTTCTCCCTCCAGGGAGATAACAATCTGTGGTGATCTGCATGGGAAACTGGAGGACCTTTTTTTGATCTTCTATAAGAATGGTCTCCCCTCAGAGAGCAACCCATATATTTCCGATGGTGATTTTGTAGAGTGAGGAACAAACTCCATACAGATCCTAATGATCCTGTTTGTGAGTTTTCTTGTCTATGCCAATGATCTGCACTTGAACAGAGGGAACCATGGAGATTTTGTGATAAATATGAGGTATGACTTCACAAAAGAAATTTTTCATATACATAAGATGAAATCTGTGCTGATGCCGCCAGTAGAAGTAAATAGAGACCACATCACTGAATTGAAGCAAAATAAAATAGGTGTAACTGTTATTATACCAGAAAGACTCAAAGCAAATGATTCCTTTTCAGAGCATTTATCAAAGCATGAATGGGAAGAGGTTATTGATATTCTGTGGTGTGACCCAAGAGGCAAAAAAGGCTGTTACCCAAACGCAAGTCAAGAAGAGGGCTGCTGTTTTGATATTACCTCCAAGAGTCTCAGTAAATACCAGTTGAAGATGCTCATTAGGTCTCATGAAGGTAAGCCCAAAGGGTATGAAAGCTGTAATTTTGGGAAGGTTTCTACTGTATGTTCTGCTTCTGATTATTATGAAGAAGGCAGCAATCAAGGAGATTACTTTAAACTGTGTTCCAGTACGACTCCTCAGTTTTTCCAGTACCAAGTAACTAGGGCAACGTGCCTGAAGCTTCTTTGCCAAAGGGTGAATGTTATGGAAATCGGAGCCAACTGATAAACACAAAGATGGAAATATTGGTCCAGCTTCCAGGATATTCACATTGAAACACCTGTGAAAGAGGTTCGGTCTACTCCAATTAAAATTTTGTACAGGTACTGATCTGATCTGCAAATCATATTTAATATCATCGACTCTGATCACTCAGACCTGATAATCGTGGAAGAATTTTGTGCCATATGGAAACTTTCGGTTCTCGCTATGATGTTCCTATAGCTGATTCCCAAGTTGATAAGCTCACCAACACGACGGACTTCAACAAAGATGAAGCATTGACTTTAATGCATTTTTCAAGGCTCCCTATGTAGTGTATAAATATGAAAAAATGAAACCAGACACCCAGCTTGCTAAAGACACATGAGAACTTCTCTCAGTTTCCTTGTAAACAGCTGGGCCCAAATCACAGACACAATCCTTTCCAGGATTCTTGAAATTCACAGTAAGTAGTAGAGAAAAGGAGACCTCCATTCACACCACAAGCAGATGCATGGTATGGGTTTTGGAAGTTTCTAGCAAGCTATTATTGGTAAGACTAGGTTAAATGTCAGCTGATAGGATTTGGCTCCAGCATTGGGACCCACACATTGCCAGTGAGAAACTGGGTTTGAACATAGCGTTGGTGTCTTGGATGCCACCTAACCAGGAGATCAGAGCAGTTTGAAAACATACTAAAAGGAATCCACAGAGCAACAAAGAAAATTATTAAGTGCAACATCTGTGAGTGACTGAGATATGGAAGGAGAAATACCAAATTGCTAATGGAATAAATGTTTTCATCTTGAAACTCTTAAAAAAACACATAGGTGCCTAATTTGCTCTTATCTTTCTAGTATCAATTTATTTTTCAACAGATGCATTCACATGAAATAAGCACTGCTGTATCAGGAAAAGAACTCTGATGGAACAGCTGACACAGGAAACATAGCATGACATCAGATAACTGGATGATGTGATATTGAGCCCACTCAAGTAACTTCACTGAATCTCAGTTTATTTATATTTAAAATAAGTTAAGAGGATTAGGGATAGTATCAGTTCTTTTATTAATCTAAGTTACCATTATGTTCATTTGATATATACATTCTTACTTGATAGATCTAAGTGATTTTTCTACATTTTACAAAACAACTTATTCACCTTTCTTATATTGTCTTATTGGCTACAAGTCAATGCTAAAAAAAAACTAATGGTTATAATTGGAATAGTCCGTGATTAAGTCTACATAATAAAAACAAATTAGCTCTGGCATGGCCTGCACATGATCTGTACAGAAATTTTAAAGATCTGGACTTCAGGATAATTTTCCAGCCTGGTAATTCATTTCGCCTAAATGAGGTAATCAAATTTAGCTCTAAA
>NW_012141635.1:2400622-2402339 GCF_000956105.1 Propithecus coquereli
TTTTCCCTTGGTTCTTTGCAATGCCCGAATCTTTGTGAGCTGTTTTGTAAAACATGGCATGAGTATCAAATGAATCTGTAAATGGAATACTATAAATCAGTATAATTGAAAAGACAGTACAAAAGCACATGACATAGTCAAAACAAATTCTTTTTTAGCTTCTGTCAAACCATTGCTCCGGTTACATTTTATATTTTTATTGAATTTTTCATTACCTAATGTTACACAATACTAAAGCCACATGCTAATGTAGACATCCTCGAGATACTCAATTGGCACTGGAATCCAAGCTCTGTATGTAAACCACATATTCTTTTGTTTGACCCCACGACTCTTTTGGTATTTAGTATGTTCTACTTCATTGTTTTAATTCATACCTTGAGATATGAATTATTACCTATGTTTTCTTCCACCTGAAAACTGAGCAGGACATACTTCTTTCTCATTCTCCCAAACATGATGTTTATAATCACAAAATTTATTGGCTACAAACATTTGATATCAACAATTACACTTTAAGTTCTAAATACAGAAATGATGCATGCATATGAAAGATCATTTCTTGGATAACTGTTCATCCTAGAAAATGTGGTCCTCCTGTATTTGGGCAGCCCCTGTGGCCAATGCGAGGCCAGCCCGGTCACCCTGCGGGTGGAGAGCACCTCCCTCTAATCACCTGTTCACAAACTTTCCTCAGCCAAAGCATAGGTGAGGCTGCTTGCCGGGGGCGGGGGGGAGTGCACCTGCCCAAGTACAGCTCCTTCTGGGAGCTTCCTGGATCTTCTGGACGGAAGCTCGCCACTCTAGGATTGCTCACTATCCTCAAGCTTGAAAACCCACTTGATCCATTTAGGGAGTATCTTTAGTCTCCCAGCTGCACTTGGTCTGAAGGTCATGGCTGTCCTTTTCCCTGACATCTTCCTCTGAGGCTGGCAGGATGACGGAGAGGTGATACTGATTGTATGAAGGCAATCCCCTTCAGCCAAGAAACAGTACCGGAAGGAATCCCGTGGTTGCATGTGACAGAACAGCCAACCCGAACTGAATTAATAAAACCAGTTTCAAATGAATTTGGTTTGAAAATTCCAAAGGTACTGTCATATATGCATCCTACATTGTGGGGTTGCCAAGGCAACCTATTAAAGAACCATTCTAGAATCTACCTCTGGAAGATTCTGGATAGGGCTGAGGAATCCTCTTCAAGTAAGACCTGTAAGTGTGACAATGGATTGTGTCCTGAGCCTATAAGTCAGGATGAAAGATTCAGCCACCAGCAAAGTGAAGATCTAAGAGTCTATTTTCCTTGTGTTTGTGTGGAACTGATGAAACCTAGAGGAAAGGACTTCAGCATTCCCACATAGAGAAGGATTTTTCTTGTCTTTGTTTGTTTTGAAACAACCGGGATGAGGGAAAAAAAAACCTCTGCATTGGCCATGTGGAAGAAACAGAATCATAAACCACATAGAACTACTCTTCCACAATCACGCTTTGGACAACTTGGCACCAGGCCAAGCTCCCTCCTGATTACAATCCTGTATGATGTACCAGCAGACACCTTCAGACACCTTCTGGTATATCTGTGACCAAAGAGGATCAGCTAAGAGTGGTTTCTTACAGCATAAAAGGAGAGACTTTTCACACTCTATCTTGGAATCAGAAGTTGAATTCATGAACACGTACAATTTAGAAAGAAGTCATGGGATGTGGCAGTTCTCTG
>NW_012141635.1:2415380-2416464 GCF_000956105.1 Propithecus coquereli
AAAGCAAAGACATAAGGAAATTTCAGTCAAAATATAAAAGTTAGTAGATAATGGGAGAATGTGAGCAATTGGCAAAGTATTAGAAGTAATAATACTTACGACATTGTTACTTTACATGCCATCACAGTCGTGACATGGTACTAAAGAAAAATAATCAAAACATTTGGGCTGTATGATTTATATGGTTTACATATTTAATATAAAATATTCAGTGTTCAATAATTTACTAATTTTAGGATCACCCTATAGAAAAAAATAGGAGATCTATGGTAATAGAATGAAATATAGAGATTATAATACCCAAAAAGCAAAAGCAGAGAAGAAAGTTTTGGGGTAAAGGAAGGGAAGTGGTGATACAGTACACAATAAGACATGAAAGACTTTATCACAAAGTAGATAATCGAATACTGGCAAAATACGAGGAAACAATAACAGGTGTTTAAATTTATTACTTAAAAATGCAAAGTAACCCAGATAAGAACCAAATATAGCTAGTAATTATATTTAAAGAAGAGGTGGGGAAAGAAATGATAAATAGTGGAAAGAGTAGGTAGCAAGGACCAGGGCCCAAGATGTGTATGTTTGAGTTGCAGCCTTATTTTGTTTTCTACAATCTTTAACCATGATTTATCACTTTCATACATAATTATGTGAGCAGTATATATATTAGCTTAAAAAGTGCATTATATTTTTAGTTGTCCAATTAATTTCTTTCTATTTTTAGTAGAGATGGGTTCTCGCTCTTGCTCAGGGTGGTTTTGAACTCCTGAGCTCAAACAATCAGCCCGCCTCGGCCTCCCAGAGTTCTAGGATTACAGGCGTGAGGCACCGCGCCCGGCCAAAAGTGCATCATTCTTTAAGCATAAAACTTTAAGTATTGTTAACAAAAAATGTGGAAAATTACCAAAAATTAACTTGGCAACTAGTTCTGGAAAGTCTTGAAGTGTTTGAAAATAAGTATCAGCTTCAAATTTTCAATACAACAAAAATAGTTAATAAGCTTTGAAGAACGATATGTCTTGTGTAAAATTATTTAAGAATACAGTATAAAATCTAATAGTCTATATTTTCCTTTGAACTTCAT
>NW_012141635.1:2416514-2417894 GCF_000956105.1 Propithecus coquereli
AAATAATTTAGTATAAATTCATTACATGCCCCCAAAAGTGAAGGCAAAATATTGTTGATAGATGAATGATTAAAATAATATTTTATTTTGGTTATCAAAAAACTTACCAAGAACCATTGTTTAATTAATTAGATGGTTGGTTTAATTAGATGGATAGTTTTGATAATAGAAAAAAATCATTTTTATTTTAGTATTGATGTAATAAAACTGATTCTGAGCAACAAATTGAGATTTTTTTCTCAATTTTTGGTTTCGTTCCTCATGTTTTTCTTTAAGAATAGAGTCTATTATATGAAAACACGTAAATGTCCAAGACTTTGAAATGAGCTTGCTGAAATTGTCGTTTGGAGAGGCGGAGAGCAGTGAGGGGATGAAGCAATCATGTATGTGTATTACTGATTTCCCCCATGCGGTCTGAGGAGAGCAAAAAGAGCAGAGTTGTGCTTCTGAATTCTTTGGCAGTTATTCTGGGAAATGGCTATTGAGTAGAACCTCAGCCTGCACTGAATGCCTTCCTGAGCATTCCTCTGTAGGGGGACCCCATGGGAGGGAAATGTTGCCCCTTCGCAGAGAACAGTGAGGACTGCCTGCCCAGCAGGGATAATTGAAGATAAGTCTACGGAACTGCACAAGATGAAGGGAGTCAGTGTGTCAGTTCTCAGCGGCTACCATAACAAAGTGCAGACAATTCTTGAGTTATGATCTGGATGTAACCCCATCAAAGATGGAGGAGTGTACCGAATGCGTATGGCTTTTGCACCATTGTAAAGTCAAAAACTTTCAACCATCGTAACTCAATCAAATCATCGTAACTCAGGACCATCTGTACACCAGTTTGGAAGCCTTAAAACCAGAGAAATTTATTTTCTCACAGTTCTGGAGGCTAGAAGTCAGAAATCAAAGTGTTATTTAATAGCAGGGTCAGTCCCTTCTTGGAGGCTCAGAAGGAAAATCTGTTTTTGCCTCCCTACTAGGTTCTGGTGGTTGTCAGTAAACCTTGGCATTCTTCGGACTGTGGCAGCATAACTCTAATCTCTGCCTTCATGGTCATCAAGTGTGAATGTAAATATTTATTTAAAATGAAAAATTTTAAATCACAGCAGCCTACTAATTTTCAAAAAGCTTACTATACCATAAACATCTTCAAACCCAGAAAGATAACATAATGGATAACACACTTATAATGTTTCCGTACATATTTTGACTGCATTCTTATTGATTTCCTCTTAAGAAACAATGAATTTACAATGTTTCTATAGATCATATAGTATATTTGACACTTCCACTAGAGTGAGGGGCCAACATTTTACTTCTTATTTTTGATGATTTAAAAAATTTCCATCACAACACATTATTGATAAAATAAAGTAAATATTTAGA
>NW_012141635.1:2421919-2423447 GCF_000956105.1 Propithecus coquereli
TCCTTAAAATTGAAAGCAAAATCAATGCATTTTTTGAAAAACAAACACTGAGACAAACTTACAACAGAATGATACTAAAATAATATTAAAGGATACTAACTCCTTATCAAATAAATAGTTTGAAAATATTCTTTCCCAGCCCATAGGCTGCCTTTTTACTTTGTTGTGCAGAAATTTTAGTTTGATGTAGTCCCATATTTTTGTTTTTGTAGCCTGAGATTTTGATGTGACATCCAAAAATCATTGTCAAGAAAAATGTCAAGGTGCTGTCCCCCTATACTTTTTTCTAGGAGTTTTATGGTTGCAGATTTTAACATTTAAGTCTTTAATCTATTTTGAGTTTATTTTTGTGTATGGTGTAAGATAAGGGTCAAATTTTATTATTTGCTTGTGGGTATTGATATCCACATTTTCCTGTATCATTTATTGAAGAGACTGTGTTTCCCTATTGTATCCTTTTGGCTTCCTTGTTGAAAATTAGTTGGCCATACAATTTTGGAATTATATCTGGGCTCTCTATTCTGTTCCATTGGTCTTTTTTTGATTTGAAGATATTATGGGGCTATAAACATTTTGGTTATAAGTAATGACTTTACCTCACCCAAGCCAGGGCTAGAGGTGTGCCCTTCCCCCATACAGTGCGCACAGCATCCATTAGTTGTGAGTGTTCCATTGGTCTTTACATGATCTCTGCCAATATCACACTCTTGATTACTGTAGCTTTGTAATATAATTTGAAATCAGGAAGTGTGATGCTTTGCATTTTTTGTATTTGCTACCCAGGATCTTTTGCGGTTCCATATGAATTTTAGAATTGTATTTCTATTCTGTGAAAAAAATACCAGATAGAAATCATATTGAATTTGTATATTGTTTTGAGTAGTGTGGAAATTTTAATAATATTAATTCTTCCAACTCATAAACATGGGATATCTTCCATTTATTTGTGTTTTCTTCAAATCTTTCATTACAGTTTGATCGTTTTCAGTGTATAAATCTTTCACTTCCTTAGTTGGATTTACTCCTAAGTATTACATTATTTTTGAGGCTATTCTAAATGGGATTTTCTTGATTTCCTTTTTGGGTACATTCTTATTATTTCACAGAAATATAACTATTTTTGTATGTTGCTTTTGTGTCCTGAAACTTTACTGAATTCATTTATCATTTGTAATAGGATTTTTTTTTTTTGGTGTGGAGTTAATATTCAAAATACATACAGAACTCACAGAACTCAGTAGCATAAAAACAAGTAACCCAATTAAAAGAAATGGGGAAAAAAAAATACCTGAATAGAGATTTCTCAAGAGGACATACAATGGCAAATAAGTGTATTAAAAGGTGCTCAACATCACTAAGAATAAGGAAAACGCCAACCAATATCACAATAAGATATCACCTCACACCTGTTAGGATAGCTATCATCAAAAAGGAAGATATAACGAGTGTTGGCGAGGGTATGGAGAAAAAGGAATCCTTGTACACTGGTGGTGGGAATGTAAATTGGTGCAGCCATTGTGGACAACAG
>NW_012141635.1:2426250-2427112 GCF_000956105.1 Propithecus coquereli
AATGGTATAAGGGAAGAAAAGGTTTGTTTTCCAGGAAAAATAAATGTCTGTGATTTATAATTAAAGTAACTCCATTGTTTAAATACTTAAAATAAAACCTAGTGTCATATTTAAGTTTCTTATGTCACTCTTAGGTGACTTATGCAATTAAAGTTCAGTATATCAAAATAGATAGTAATTTGTATTTTAGAAGACTATAATAACATACAAAAGTGACATTATTAGTCTATACTCCTAAAATAGAGGAATCTTGTCTCTCTGTAATCTTTACAACTAAAACTAAAGCTATTCAATTTTCTGGTGGTCCTTTCCACATTCCTTTCACCTTTCCTTTCTCCCTCCCTTGCTTCCTTCCTTCCTTCCTTCCTCTCTTCCTTCCTTCCTTCCTTCTCTCCTCTTCTTCTTCATAGAGGCTCTTGTCTGGATAGTTAATATGATGTTCAAATGAAGAATGCCCTCACAAATTTAGGACAGAAAATCGTCTTTCACCAATCTATATTGTACTCAATTGCATACACACTATATGTTGGATCTTATAATCAGTAAAAAGATACATCAAACTCACTCTCTGCTCCCAGAAAGCATATGATCTATTAGGGGTATACTAATTTGCAAGTTTGGTGGAAAATTATGTATTCAATGACCCATAAAACAGAGTAATGGCTGATCAAAGAAGAAAAGATCTCTTCTGAAGAGGACATCAGAAAAGTTGCATGAAGAAAATTTAGTTTGAGCCAAGCCTTGAATAATTGGCAAGGTATCAAAGGGGATAACGTAACTCTAAGTATGTAAGAAAATAACAATAATAATTTGCATATAAAACCACTGAAGAATAGCTAGAAGTATATAAGTTAAGGATAAA
>NW_012141635.1:2439794-2440977 GCF_000956105.1 Propithecus coquereli
TTTTTTTTTTTTTTTTTTTTGGTTTAGAGTATAACTCTCCTCACTTTCAGTTATAGCATCACATATATTATGCAATTCTATTTAAAATCCAATATTTTTAATGATTTTAACTGAAACTGTTGCTATGTTTAATTTCTCTATGGCTGTACAAATATTTTCAGGTTTATTTAATAGTTCTATTTTTGCAAGATATTGCTCACACATAACACCAAATTATGTTACCAGTTCTTCAGTCTATAAAACTTTTCCCATCTGGAAGTCATTGAGAGAATGAGTTATCACATGGAACAGAAACAAGTTGTTTTAGCTAAGGACATTCTAGACCGAGCAAAACAAAGCTGACCTTTCAATCGACCCCAGATGCATGAGTGAGCCCATCTGTAATCAGCTGAATCCATCCCAAATCAAGAGAGCTTTCCAGTCTACCAATAGACTTCTGGGGTTGAGGGTTCAGTTTATTTTTATATGCCACTGATATTTTGCAGTTGTTCATTAAACAGCATTATGTGACAATAGAAAACTAATACAAACAGTTAAGAGTTTAATTGACAAATATATCTGCATGTGTCAAAACCAGACTATAAATGCATATGTATTTTATGCTCAAATTATGGCTCTTTATACAAAATTTTAAAAGCAACTAGTTAGAATATTTAGCCATCAATTGGAATTTATGAATAAGACACAGGTGACAGCTCTATGCAGGACTTATTTGAAAGCCTTTCATGTTTTAATTTATTCAATAGACATTTATTATCAGGCAGTAGAGAGGCAAAGATGTCACCATATGTGTGCCAGAAAAAGCCATGGGAAATGGATTCAATCATTTCTTCATCAGAAGAAGTTGTTTTCAAATTTATTTTGCATAGATATTAACTGGAGCACTTGTTAAAAATTGGGGATATAATAACCAGTCTTCAGACTAGAAGCCTACAGTTTGCAGTTCAAGAAATTACTATGCTGCGGGAGGAGCCAAGATGGTGGACAAGAAAAGCCGCTAGTCAGAGTGTCTCTGCAAAAAAGACAAATTTTAGAAGAAAGAGAAAAAAAATAAGCAAGCAGAGAAACATAGATCGGGTGAGGGTCAGAAGGAAGGGTGCCTGAAACTACAGGAGACTCCACGGGAAGACGTTGTGGAGGAGAACTGGAAGGAGAGAGGTCCCGAGAGGCTTGGAGACCAGAG
>NW_012141635.1:2441027-2442331 GCF_000956105.1 Propithecus coquereli
CCTACATTAACACTGAGGCAAATCAACATTTTCACTTCACTTAAACAATATTTTAAGCTGCTATTCCCTGAACATGTAAGGTTGGCTGTTCTTACACAATGTAAGAAAGAGGAAATAACTAGAACATGTTCTTTCATTTTTTGTTTTTCAAAATTACAACTAGTGGTGGAGAGCTGTGACATTTCTATGGGAGCAAACTCTATTAGGTAGTTTATGGGGTTCTCAAGTAAGATAAAGCAGGCCCTTTGCATGTTGCTGAATCTGGCATTCTTAATGGGAGCTTTTCTGCCTCTGATAATTTATGTGTGCATTAAAACAGATTTTAGCAAACCGTAGTTGGTAAAAACATCAATTCCTTGCAAGGAGAAGAAGAAAAAGGAGGAGGAAAGAAAAAGGAGTAAGAAGAGGAGGAGAAGGTAAGAGGAGCTGTTAGACAAAGAAGAGGAAGAAAAGGGGAAGAAGACAGATAAAGCATACAGAATAATACAAAAAGTTCCCTATGTCTGCAGCAAAGTGACTCATGTGCAAGAACAAGATAATATCTGGAAATTGCATTTTCAGAATGCTAATAAATGGCTATCTTTTCCCTAAAAACAAAAGTATAGATTTACAAAGAAAATGTTAGCTTTAATTACCAGAATATCTAATAATATATCTAATATATTTTAGATATATTAAATAACATGAGTTAGAGGATCATGAAATTTATGACATGGTTGACCTCAAAGAGAAGTTCACAGTTCAAGTGGGGAGATGGAAACATATAGGATATAGTAAGCGTTATCATTGACTCTATCATACGCAACAGCAAATACTCTAGGCAAAGCAATCCTCCCTTACTATCTCACCACTCACATCCTAGGTTAAGCCTTAGTTGTCTCTTGCTGGAAGATTGCAACTCAAACTAACTTCTCTTCTTCCACATTTGTCTCTCTACCATCTCTACACCACACTAGAACTGTCCTGTCATTGCTTTAGATCTCCCTCCTTGTAAAAATAGAGTCTTTTCAATATCCTCTAAACGTTGATCTAAAACTGCATCTCAGCACTCTGGGAGGCCGAAATGGGAGGATCACTTGAGCTCAGGAGTTCTATACCAGCCTGAACAAGAGCAAGATCCTGTTTCTACTGAAAATACAAAAAATTAGCAGGGCGTGTTGGCACAGGTCTGTAGCCCCAGCTGCTTGGGAGGCTGAGGCAGGAAGATTGCTAGAGCTCAGGAGTTTGAGGTTGCTGTGAGCTAGGCTGATGCCACAGCATTCTACTCACGGCAAAAGAATGAGACTCTGTCTCCAAAAAAAAAA
>NW_012141635.1:2442381-2443820 GCF_000956105.1 Propithecus coquereli
AAACATGAATGAAAATACAAACAGTGATGTTAAGAATTGATGAAATTATAGCAATGTATTTTGTAACATATTTAGCACAACAAAATGCAATTGCTTTACTTAATGAACAGATTACTAACTGTCCTCAATACTGAAGCACATTTCTTAACTGATATTGGACTACGTAGAGATCCTTGATGTAGTTTAGTTCATGGGAAATTAATTTGATTAATGAAACAAGACAGATCCACATATTTGCTAGAATGCAACTTGGGCTTATCCTGTTGCACTTCACAGTGACTCAAAAAACAAAACAAAATTTTTTTTCATGGGTGAAAAAATAGACTATTTCCTAGCCTCTAATACTGTGTTTCAGTTTATTGAACTGATGTATCTAATGTGACAATGCAGGATATTTTTGAGCTGTTGGTATGTATTGATGAAAGATTTATTCCTTACTATCTTTTCATTTTGCATGTGCTGTGTACACTTCAAGCAGCATAAGATTTTTCCCAGATGTATTTTCCTTAACTTGGAAAGTGTCGATTATATCAATGACTCCCCTTATGGATGATTTCTATGCTATCTATGCTGTGATTTTTCTATAAACAAAAATTGAAGCATTTATTTGTAGGATGAATGTGAAAATTTTCAAGGCTCTACATTATTGATGCTTTCCTTTTGGTAGTGACGTTTAAAATCTAGAAGCTAAAAAAAAAGATGATGTGAGAAATGCTTATGCTAGACAACTTTTAAGCAGAGATAAATCTTTCCTCCATGGCCAGGAAGATTTTCTTACCCCACTAACTTCAATTCTGTGCCACTCTTCCTCTCTTCTCAGCAAGATTGTTGTCCCAAGTTGTCCTGAATTAATGTGTTCCTCCAGTTATCAAAATTTCCTTATTCTTCACCCTGTTATCTCAAAAATTGGTTATGAAGAAAAGGTAACTGCAATTTTGATAACAGTTAGCTATATAACAACAATATGAGCACCTATTTATATATTAACTTATTTAATTCTCATAAGCATCATATATAGCAACTTCAATTAACCCTATTTAACAAGTGAGGATATTAAGGTACCTAGAGAACTTAAGTTTTCCCAAATCACATAGCACATAAAAAGCAGAGCTGAGATATCAAAGATTCTACTTGAACATGTGCTATGCTTTCTTTCAATCATAAAAATGTAAATCAATTTATTAGTTAACTAGTATCACCTCTTACACATAACACAATGCTTTAAAACCAAGGTAAATGTAATTTTATTAAAAGTTTAATGAATAACACTATTCATTAGAACTTTGAAGTATTATGGCAACAGCAATGGAGAAAACTGTTTTATTATGTTACTCCTTTGGTTTTGGAATACATTTCTATTAACCACATAAATGTAAAACAATCTACTCAGCCTACAGTAGGATTACCCAAAACTCTGATAAATTTTTGCACTTTTCTTA
>NW_012141635.1:2453175-2454142 GCF_000956105.1 Propithecus coquereli
GAGTTCCCTACCCGCCAGCCCTCCCAGGTGCTACTTGCCTGGGGACTCCAGGAGAGTGGGGCAAATCCCGAGGTGGAGTGAAATCCATCCAGCTTGGGAACCCTGTGGGTGATTCAAGACCAGCACCCCTCCCTCTGGCAGGGTCAGAGATTGATCTCCAGGGTCCAGGGGACAGGCTTGCAGACCAGACCCCATACAACCAGGTGAGGATCGCACTGCCCCAGGGCACAGAAGAGAGATCTGTGAAAGAGCCTACTGAGGAGCATGTGCCTTCAGGGGCAGATCAACGTGCCAGAGTGGCAACCCTCCTCCCAAAAGAGGGCTGTGCAGCAAGCTCAGGCTACGATCCTGGGTAGGGAATCGCCCGGCCCACATCACAGCCAGGGGAGATCCATAGGCCTGAGGTCCTGCTTGCTGGCAGAGGCCTGGGAGAGAACATAGAGAGGGGGAGATTGGAGGGGAGTGAGACCTGCTCCAGAGTGCAGGTCTTGGACAGCCCCACTCCCCAAGCCCAGACTTTCAGCTGAGTGGAGCCATTTCAGCCCCTCCCAGCCGCTCTGCACAGAAACAAAGAGCAGACATTTGACCCTACTAACAGCAGTTGTGGAGCCTGAGGGCAGGCTTGCCCCACCCAGCCCCACACAGACTCACTGGCCCCACTGAGGTGGAGAATAAGGACACACCTGAAAATTCCAGGGCCCCATCCACCACCCGAGGCACAAGAGGGCCTCTCTAGAGGAATAAGAGCTAGCTACAGGACCCAAAAACAGCACTGCAGCTTGTTCCTGCATTCAAGAGCCACCTACTGACAGGGAGGTCATCCTGCACACCCTTTTACTGCATCTACTGATTCATCATAAAGGGTGTGGTCGAATATCACCCACAAACACCACCTACTGGCTCAGAGACTAATCAGGGTGTTTCATTATCCAAACGAAAATCAAAAGGCAAGAAGGAACAACTGATC
>NW_012141635.1:2465183-2465788 GCF_000956105.1 Propithecus coquereli
CACCCGAAGGATGGACATATTTGAAACTCTGACTTAGGCGGGGAGGGGGGCAAGGGCAACATACGTAACCTAAACATCTGTACCCCTATAATATGCTGAAAAAAAAAAAAGAAATGACTATGCTAAAGTGTAATCTGGGTTATTCTATAATATTCGGTTTTCAGATTACACTTTGAGAAACCTTTATATAAAGAGTAGGGCTAGAACTAAAATTTGAAAAACGCCAAGGAGGAACCCTGAAGAACACTTATATTTAAAATATAAGAAGAAAAGCAAGCAAAAATTTAACTTACAGAGGCCTTAACACTGTCATTCAAATGTTACCTTTTCCGTGAAGACTTCCTTGGCCATTTTATCAAAAATTTCAACCATCAGCTTTCTCCAAGACAATTTCTAGCACTCTCTTTCTGGCTTAGATTTAACTGTACTTGTCATAAATGACGGATATTTATAATAAATATTACTTATTACTAATAGTGTATTACTTTAACTATTTAGCTTGGGTTTCCTCTCCCATTACTGAGCTCTGAGAGGGCTAGCATTTTGTCTGTTCACTGCTTTATTCCAGTGCCCGGAACAGAATCTGGCACCAATTAGACCCCTAA
>NW_012141635.1:2475638-2476911 GCF_000956105.1 Propithecus coquereli
ATTAAGAAAATAAAATAGCCTCAGACTGCAAAAAAATTGCTAAATCCATTTACACACAAATAATTTGTATTCAAGATACCTAAAAAGTTCTTAAAACTCAATGAGAAGAAGATAACAGAAATCTTCTGGGGATGCCACCAAGATGATGCAGTAGGAAATAACAGCTTTAATTCCCCTACAAAAAAATCAATTATTAACAATTATCCACAAACCGAAGTAGCCCTGAGAGAGGTAAAGTTCCCATTTAAGAATATGCAACAACACAGTGGAGGAAAAAAAAAAAAAAGAGAGAGAGTATCCACAACACAGAAAAGATTTTTGTTGAGATGAACATATTATATCTAAGAGGCTGGGAGATGACTAGGAACAAAGAAGAAATGAGGAGACTATTTATATGTCATACAGTAAAACCACCATTGTCCCCAACGGCCTGCTTTGCTTAAGATACCAGAGTGGGTTTTTTTTTGTTTGTTTGTTTGTTTTCGCCACTGAGATAACCAACAGTCATTTCTGGGAGTCCCAGAAGGAAGACCTGGGTGCACTCTCCCCAAGCAACAGCTGCTGTCATGCTGCCCTGCAACTGGAACCACAACCTCTCCCAATTTCACACATGCCCTGACCCTCAACTGTGGCTGCTCCATGAGAGCCCACACTTGACATCAGCTCAGTGGCTGCACTGTGGCAGACCTCAGACACTGGAGCCACCAACATAGTGAGCTATTAATAGTTTACACCCAGAGCAGAGAGCCAAGGTCTTTTTGTGCATGCACGTGTTTCAAACACCAGCTTAGATACCAAGGAGAGCTAGCTTGCACCCCAGACACAGGAGCTGTTATAGCTCTGCACATGCCTGCACTCCTGAAACGAGCTCCTTGGCTGCTTCACAAGAATACACACCTTGCACTCCATTACCAACATAGAAGTGGGGGTGAGTGACTGTGACATATTATCTCCAAATATACTCAATCTTCAGGGCTTGGCTCCATGACCACTGGAGGGGCACCATTCATTTGACATTGGTGACACCAGTACTATGAGTGAGCCTGCAAGCCAGACCAAGTGCCAAGAGGAATCCCCTTGGTAACAGCTTATCTGACGGGAGCAAAAAAGATCAAAAGGATCTAACTTGCTATTGTCACTGAAGACCCCAGTAGGCCTTACCTGTATTGTAGATATATGGAGGGTTAGCTTCTGAGGATTCTTGTAATCTACAACACTGATTCAGTTAACAGAACTTCACAGAAACTAAACTGATGCACCCTGACTGGAGCCA
>NW_012141635.1:2476961-2479254 GCF_000956105.1 Propithecus coquereli
ATTTAATTGTTGAATATGTAGAAAGATAAACATTTTTTTAAATATTTGTTTTCCCACAAGTATTAGCAGTTGCACTCACTTGTCATCAGAGAAAACTTCTATACACAAAGTATGTGTTTCAAGCAGAGCTAGAGACTAAAAGACAGTGGGAAGTAAAATGATTAGAAGACTTGTAACTATAAACTCAAATGGCTAACTGCCTATTATACTCATGTTTACTAAAGAGAAAATTTTGGAATGTTTTGGAATACTTTAAATATTGTAGGGTAAGTTTCAAAATGAACCTCCAATTTTCATGCCCTAATCCCTAGAATATGAATTGAGAACTTTCCAAAGGTGAGTTGACAATATTTGGCCAATTTTTTTTAGGCACTTGCAAATTGTGGACAAGCATAGAGGATCTGGATGTAAAATTGAAAAGAGAAATCAGAAAAGTTTTTAATGGTTTGATAGGGCTGACAATAAGTTGGAAATTGAGGGACATGAATGGCTAGCTGCACAGGATAGCGGGGGAAAAAGAAAACATGTCTTTTAAAAGGTATAATAAAATTATTCTCAGTGATTATGATTGCGGTGGTTTGTTTACTGTTTGCTTGTTCTCATCAAAACTCATGTTGAAATTTTATCCCCAACGTGGCAGCGTTGAGAGGTGGGGCCCAGTGTGAGTTGTTGGGATTATGGGAGGAGGTCACTCATGAATGGCTTGGTGCTGTTCCTCACAGTAATGAGTGAGTTTTTGTTCTCAAAGACTGGATTAGTTCTTGAGGAAATGGAGTAGTTCTTTCCAGAGTAGGTTGCTATAAAGCCAGGATGCCCCTCAGGTTTTTCCCTTTTCACATGTGTCTACTTCCCCTTTGGCCGTCTGTGCCATGTTGTGATGAAGCATGAAAGCTTTCACCAAAAGCCATGGCCATGTCCTTGAACTTCTCAGCCTGCAAAATTGTGAGCTAAATAAATCTCTTTCCTTTATAAATCACCTGGTCTCAGGTATTGTTTTATAGCAACACAGAATAGACTAAAGTACCTATGAAATCAAGATTCAATAGGGAGAGGAGCTGCTTCAAACACACTGTCAGCCTCTTCAAGACATGTGCACAATTTTGAAGGCACATGGGGCAGAGGAAGACTTGGAAATTTAGGATGAAACTTCTGAAGGGCAAATTGAATCCATTATAGTCATTTGGGGTAAAGAATATTGACTTGGAGAGCTCTCAATCAAAGGCCTTGGGGAGCCACATTCTAGGAAAAAAAGGAAAGCCAGAAGTAGATAGTGTCTTATTAAAACTTCAACAAAGTCTACTTGTCTCAATTTCCGACTGGATTTAGATGATTAACTCCTCACATGTTTGCCTCATAGAGGAAATAGTAAACTTTATTAAGTGGAATGTAATATCATCTGGAACCTTTATAATTGTTTCACTAAGAAAAAAAATCTAAACAGGTTAAAAAAAGATTATATCAATAATCAAGGAAACATGCAATAAATAGATGTAGTTACATTAATGATCCATATATTGGGACTAACAAGGACTTTAAAATAGCTGATTAATATGTTGAAGAAAATAGATGAAAGATGGAAAAGTTAGATTAAAAAGTAATACAATTTACCAAATAATTAAAATCTATCTAAAAAATGAAGCAGTTGACATTTTAAATAGAAAATAAAATGCGATATCTGAAGTTATGAACAATGGGTAGGTTTAACTTCAGATGGGCATTCGTGAATAAAGAATTAGGTACCAAAAAGAAAGTCAATTAAAAATACACAAACAGAAGAACTGAGAAGAAAAATAATGAGGCAGAAACAACATTCAAAGGAATAGTAGCTAAGAATTTTCTAAAAATGATGAGACTCACAGGTATAGGAAATTTAATTATACCTTACGTGGTATGTGACAAAGCTAACCTAGGCACATCATAGTAAAACTGCCGCAAAGCAAATAATATAAAAGTAAACCACAAAAATAAGCCAGGAAAAGAAACACACCTTCCCTTCAAAGAGCAGCCATAAGAATGACAGGTGTCTTCTCAACACTAATGATGGAAGTCAGAAGACAGTGGAATGACATTTTTACATTTCCAAAGAAAACTACTGTCAACCTAGAATTCTAAAACAAGAGAATATATCATTATTTTTAAAAATAAAAGTGGAAAAAGTGTTTGCTGACAAAGACTGAAGGAAGTTGTCAGTAACAGTGTGAAGTTCTTTAGAAAGTATAAATTAAATCGAGATCTTAGGCAGAAAAAAAACTGATATAAAATGTAAAGACATAAATACAGATTGGAATAAAAA
>NW_012141635.1:2479775-2484947 GCF_000956105.1 Propithecus coquereli
TATATATTACTATGGTCTGACTCTTTTTGTCCCACTAAAATTTATATATTGGATCTTAACTCCCTAGATGATTGTATTAAGACATGAGGCCTTTGGTAGGGGATTAGTTCATGAGGGCAGAGCCCTTATGATTAGGTTATGAGGATTAGTCTTCTTATAAGAGACCAGAACGATATCTGTCACTCCTTTTGTTGTAGAAGGTTGTAGTCATATGTCAATTTATGAAGACAGAAGGCTCTCACCAGACAGTAAATCTGCCAACATCTTGGTCTTGTACTTCCCAGCCTCCAGAACCATGAGAAATAAGTGTTTGTTGTTATAGCAGCTAGAATACACTAAGAAATACATATTATAAACTAACCATTGAAAATAAAATTTAAAAACGATACCCCTAAAGATAGCATCATTTATACAAAATACTTAGGAACAAACAATATAATAAGGCCCAGACCTGTACAGTGGGGGTAAGGTGGGCAATTCTTTAATTACTCTTACCAATATAAAACATTGGTAAGAGAAATTAAAGAATGATTAGATAAGTGAAGTAATAACATTAATAGCCCATAATGGAAAACGAAAAATTTTTAAGATGCCAATTCTAGTCAAGTTGATCTATAGACTCAATACAACCCTAATCAAATCTAAATTTTATAATAAAATCTAAAATTCATATAGAAATTCAAAACACCTAGAACAACCAAAGTGATTCTGAAAAATATGTGAGATTTTCCTATCTGATTTAAACATTTGCTATATATTGACAGTGACTAAGACATTATCGTTTTGCAAAAAATAGACATGTATATAATTAAGGAAAATAAAGACAAGAGGGAATAAATCACAAACTTATGGTAAATTGATTTTCAACAACAGTGTCAAGGTAATTGAATGGAACAGGATAATCCTTTTGACAAATGGTACTTTCTATAGTTTGAATGTATTCCCCCAAAACCATATGTTGGAAACCTAATTCTCAAAGCAACAATGTTGAGAGGTGGGGTTTAACGGGTGGTGTTTAGGTCATAAGGGCTCCATCCTCATGAATGGATTAATGTCAATTATACAAGTGTTTAAAACTACAATTCCATCTCTTGTTCTCTCATGCTATCTTGCCTTTTTGCCTTCTACTATGATATGACTTAATAGGAAAGTCCATATTTGGACCCTGGAGACTGTGTTTTGGCACTTCGTCCTTATCCAACCATTGTGCCAATACTTGCAATTGCCAAAAATAATCCATTTTCATCACACATAACAATGCAGTATAAAAATGGTTTGCCTTTATGTAGGGACAACGAAGAAAGGCAAGCTCTGAGACAATTTCTCTTCTGACTTTCATTTAATTGATGTGGAACCCATCTATCCAGCTTGCCAATTTGTTTCAAATGGTCCAATATTGTTGGAATAGTAACGTCAAAACTTCCTGCTAATACATGCGTGGGTTGAGATGGATTCACTTCCACTAGAACTTTCAGCTCATTATCCACCTTGGTCTCAGGTCACCCATGTGGCTCATTTTTAAGATTAAAATCACCAGAATGAAATTCTCAAACCACCAAAGTACTGTGCATTCATTAGCCACATCCTTCCCAAACACTTTGCTGATATTTTGAGCTGTCTGTGCTGCATTGGTACTATGATGGAGCTCATATTAAAAAATAACACGAATTTTTGACGTATCCATGGATACACAAAAATTTCTCTAAAAAAATTTAAAAGACAATCACAAGCCAAAACATGTATTTTAAAGACTGAGTATATACCTTCACAATAAAAATTAAACAAGAAGTAACAAAGTGAAATGTCAGAAATATCAACTGTCAAACTTAGTACTTAAGGAAATTGCAGACTTCATACTTAATAACCTATATATTCAGAATTAACAGATATATATTGAAAAGCTAAAATTTAAAACTTTTAAAAGATAACATGGAATAAAATCATTACAATCTTTTATAAAAGATTATTTTGGGATCCAAAAATCAGTAACAAAATATGAAAAAAATGAAAATTGAACTTCATCAAAAGTAAACTTTCTCCTCTTCAAAGTTCATTATTAAGAAAATAAAATAGCCTCAGACTGCAAAAAAATTGCTAAATCCATTTACACACAAATAATTTGTATTCAAGATACCTAAAAAGTTCTTAAAACTCAATGAGAAGAAGATAACAGAAATCTTCTGGGGATGCCACCAAGATGATGCAGTAGGAAATAACAGCTTTAATTCCCCTACAAAAAAATCAATTATTAACAATTATCCACAAACCGAAGTAGCCCTGAGAGAGGTAAAGTTCCCATTTAAGAATATGCAACAACACAGTGGAGGAAAAAAAAAAAAAAGAGACAGTATCCACAACACAGAAAAGATTTTTGTTGAGATGAACATATTATATCTAAGAGGCTGGGAGATGACTAGGAACAAAGAAGAAATGAGGAGACTATTTATATGTCATACAGTAAAACCACCATTGTCCCCAACGGCCTGCTTTGCTTAAGATACCAGAGTGGGTTTTTTTTTGTTTGTTTGTTTGTTTTCGCCACTGAGATAACCAACAGTCATTTCTGGGAGTCCCAGAAGGAAGACCTGGGTGCACTCTCCCCAAGCAACAGCTGCTGTCATGCTGCCCTGCAACTGGAACCACAACCTCTCCCAATTTCACACATGCCCTGACCCTCAACTGTGGCTGCTCCATGAGAGCCCACACTTGACTTCAGCTCAGTGGCTGCACTGTGGCAGACCTCAGACACTGGAGCCACCAACATAGTGAGCTATTAATAGTTTACACCCAGAGCAGAGAGCCAAGGTCTTTTTGTGCATGCACGTGTTTCAAACACCAGCTTAGATACCAAGGAGAGCTAGCTTGCACCCCAGACACAGGAGCTGTTATAGCTCTGCACATGCCTGCACTCCTGAAACGAGTTCCTTGGCTGCTTCACAAGAATACACACCTTGCACTCCATTACCAACATAGAAGTGGGGGTGAGTGACTGTGACATATTATCTCCAAATATACTCAATCTTCAGGGCTTGGCTCCATGACCACTGGAGGGGCACCATTCATTTGACATTGGTGACACCAGTACTATGAGTGAGCCTGCAAGCCAGACCAAGTGCCAAGAGGAATCCCCTTGGTAACAGCTTATCTGACGGGAGCAAAAAAGATCAAAAGGATCTAACTTGCTATTGTCACTGAAGACCCCAGTAGGCCTTACCTGTATTGTAGATATATGGAGGGTTAGCTTCTGAGGATTCTTGTAATCTACAACACTGATTCAGTTAACAGAACTTCACAGAAACTAAACTGATGCACCCTGACTGGAGCCACAACTGTTGCATCCCCCCCAACCAGTGCCCTCATAATCTCCCATAGGCAAAGGTCTTTTCTGACCAAAACCAGTCTGTAATTCCAGGATGAAATTATTATTCCACCAAAGGTACAGGTATCAATGTAAGGCAATGAAAAAAGAGAAAAAAGAAAAGAAAAGAAAAGAAGTAAAGAAAGAAAGAAAGAAAAGAAGAAAGAAAGAAAGAAAGAAAGAAAGAAAGAAAGAAAGAAAGAAAGAAAGAAAGAAAGAAAGAGAAATGTCACCACCAAAAGACAAAATAATTTCCCAGTAGCTGACCACAAATAAATGGGCATCTACAAACTATTAGAAAAAGAATTCAAAATAATTGTGTTAAGAAAGCTTAGTGAACTTTAAGAAATCACAAAGAAATAATTCAAAGAAATCAAAAAAATAATAAATGTACAAAATGAGAAATTTAACACAGAGGTTGAAACCATAAAAAAAATTATGGAGCTGCAAAGCAGAATGAATGAAATAAAGTGCAATAGTGAACATAAAGAGTATAATTGATCAAGCAGGAGAAAGAGTCTATAACTCAAAGACAGGCTATTTGAAAATGTACAGTCAGAGGAGATAACAGAAAAAAGAATCAAAAGGAATGAAAAAATCCTGTGGAATTTAAAAGATATCAAGGGAGCTAACATTCATCTAATAGGACTTAGAAAGGCAAAAAATATATTTAAAGAAATAATAGCTAATTACTTCCAAAATCTGGGGCAAAATATAAATGTTCAGGTAACAGAAGATCAAAGATCTCTAATCAGGTTCAATCTATATAAGACTATATCAAGATATATTATAATCAAGCTGCCAAAAAAATAAAAAATCAAAGAAAATGTGACAATCCTGAAAGCTGCATGAAAAAAGAAGCGTATCCTATACAAGGGAATTCTAATAAGGCTCTCAATGGATTTTTCAGCAAAAACCTTACAGGCTGGAAGAGAGTCATAAGATATATTCAAAGTGCTGAAAGCATAAAAAATGCCAAGCAAGAATACCGTGCAAAGTTTTCCTTCATAAATAAAGGAGAGGTAAAGAAATAGCCAAACAGAAGCTGAGGGAGTTCATCACCCACTAGACCTGCCTTACAAGAAATAGTAAAGTTCTTTAAGACTAAAAAAAAAAAAAAATGACACTAATTAGTAATATGAAACATAGAATGTATAAAACTGATGGGTAAAATTAACTACATAGTTAAATTTGTATGATTCTAATACTGTAATAGTGGTGTGTAAATTATTTATATCTTTATTATGTAGGTTAAAAGACACAACCATTAAAATGATAATAGCTATAATAAGTTTTTAAGGAATGTGCAATATAAAAAGATATACATTGTGACATCAAATATAAAATATAGTGGGAGTAAAAATGTAGATTTTCTTGGTATGATCAAAATTAAAATTTTATGAGCTTAAAATAGACTTTAATAATTGTAAGATATTGTATGTAAGCATCATAGTAATCACAAAGCAAAAACCTATAGCAAATACATAAGAGATATAAAGCAAGGAATGAAGGGATACCACTACAGGATATCATAATTAAAAAGGAAGATAGCTATAAATAAGAAAGTATCTACAAAACAGCAAAAAACAATTAATAAAATGGCAATAGTAAGTCTTTATCTATCAGTGATTAATTTGAATGTCAATGAATTAAATTCTTCAATCAAAAGACATATGGTTTTCCCAGCACCACTTATTGAAAAGAGATTCTTTTCTCCAGTGTATGTTTTTGTCAGCTTTGTCAAAGATTAGATTACCATATGCAGATGGTTTCATCTCTGGATTCTCAGTCCTGTTCCAGAGGTCAATGTCTCT
>NW_012141635.1:2486854-2498498 GCF_000956105.1 Propithecus coquereli
GAAGGATGGACATATTTGAAACACGGACTTCGGTGGGGGGGGGAACCAAGGGCAACACACGTAACCTAAACATATGTACACCCATAATTTGCTGAAATAAAGAAAAAAAAAAAAGAATAAAATGACAACTATTCCCTTTACTGTTTAAAGGGAAATTACTTGTAAAATCTATTATAAAAATGTATAAATAAAATCAATTCTGTAGAAAAAAAAAAAAAGACATATGGTGGCTAAACAGATTAAACAAAGAAAAAAACAAGACCTAACCATATGATTCCTAAAAATGACTCACTTCACCTTTCATGACATGTATATATTGAAAATAAAGAGATGAAAAAATTTATTCCGTGAAAATGGAAATAAAAGAGAGCAAAAATAGCTGTACTTACATCAAATAAAATAGTGAAAAACTATAAAAGTTTTTACACTGTAAAAGTACAAAACAAGACAAAAGAGGTCATTATGTAATGATACAAATATCAATTCATCAAGAGGGTATAACAACTGAATATATGTGTGTGAATAAATATATATAATGTGTGTGTGTATATATATATCTATATCTTCAACATTGAAGTGCCTAAATAAATAACCAGATATTAATAAACCTAGAAAGAAAAATATACTGCAATACAATAATAACAGAGGATGTCAATACTCCACTTTCAACAATGGAAAAATCATTGGGACATAATATCAATAAGGTAATATTGAAATTAAACTGTATTTCAGACCAAATTGACTAACAGACATATACAGAATATTCCATGCAACATCATCAGAATACATTTTCTTCTCAAGCACACATTGAAATTTCTTCAGAATAAATCATGTGTTAGGCCACAAAACAAGTCTTAACGAATTTAAGAAAACTGAAGTCATATTAAGTATCTTTTCTGATCATGATGGTATGAGACTAGAAATCAGTAAAAAGAAGAATTTTATGAAATTTAACAAACATGTTCAATAATAAATGTGATAAATGACATTAACAGAAAGAAAGACTAAAATCATATGATAATCTCAATAAATGCAGAAAAGCATGTGACAAAACTCAACATTGTTTCATGATAAAAACTCCTAACAAATTAGGTATAGAAGAAATGTACTTCAACACAATAAAAGCCATGTATGAGTAGTCCAGCTATTCATGTATGAAGGTAAGATTACACCTGATAGTAAAAAGTTGAAAGCATTTTCTCTAAAATCCAGAACAAGACAAGGATGCCGCCTTTTACCACTTCTATTCAACATAGTACTGGAAGTCTTAGAGCAATTAGGCAAGAGAAAGAAATACAAGGCATTACAATTGGAAAGGAAGAAGTTAAATTGCATATGTTTTCAATTATTAAATTGTGTCTGTTTGATATGATATTATAAACAGAAAACCTTATGCAACCAGAAAACAGTTATAACTAATAACCAAATTCAGTAAAGTTTCAGGATACAAAATCAGTAGCATTTGTATATACTGACAACACACTGCCCAAGAAAGAAATCAAGAAAATAATTCTACTAACAATAGCTATAAAAACCTTACAATATTTAGGAATAAATTTAATCAATGAGGTAAAAAAGCTATATTCTGAAAATGATAAAACATTGATGAAAGAAATTGAATATGACATATATAAATGAAAAGATACCCTATGTTCATGAATTAGAAGAATTAGTATTATTAAAATGTCCATGCTATCTTAAAGGGATCTACAAATTCAGTGAAATCCCTACCATAATCCCAATGACATTTTTGACAGAAATAGAAAAAATTCTGTAATTGGTAGGGAACCAAAAAAGATCTTAAACAATCAAAGCAATCTTGATCAAAAAGAGCAAAGCTGGAGGCATAATTCCACTTGATTTCTAAAACTACTACAAAGCTACACTAATCAAAACAGTATGGTACTGGCACATAAACAAACACATAGGCCAAAGAAATAGAATAGAGATCACATAAATAAATCCATGCATTTATAGCAATGGATTTTTAATGAAGATGCCAAGAACACAAAACGGGGGAAGGACACTTTCCTCAATATACAGTGTTGGGAAAACTTTATATGCATATGTAGAAGAGTGAAATTAGAACCATATCTTCCATTATATACAAAAATTAACTCAAAATGGATTGTAGACTTAAATTTAAGTCCTGAAACTATAAAACCACTGGAAAAAATAATGCAAAAATACTTCTTTTCATGGGTCTGGGCAATGATTTTTTTGATATGATCCCCAAAATACAGACAACAAAAGAAAAAATAGACAAATGAGAGAAAAATGGACAAATCAACCTAAAAATCCTTCTGCATAGCCAAGTAAACTATCAATAGAGTGAAGTGATAACCTATGGAATGGGAGAAAATATCTGCAAGTCATACATCTGTTAAGGGGTTAGCATCGAAAGTATGTAAGGAATTCAACTCAATAGCAAGAAAACAAATTACTCAGTTAAAAAATGGGCAAAGAATATGAACATATATTTTTCAAAAAAGGAAATACAAATGGCAAACAATTATATGAAAAAGTTCTGAGCATCACTAATCATCAGGGAAATGCAAACTAAAACCACAATGGGTTAGCACCTCATCCTTGCTAGAATTGGTATTATCAAAAAGATGAAAGATATTTTGGCAAGGGTGTTGAGAATAGGGAACCCTTGTGTACTGTTCATAGGAAAATATAAATTAGTACAAGCATAATGTAAAACTGTGCGGAGGCTCCTCATATAATTACAAACAGAACTACTATGTGATCCTACAATTTCACTACTGGACAGGCAGCCAAGGAAATGAATTAGTATGTCCAAGCGATCTGCACTTCGATGTTCACTGCAGCATTATTTGCAATAGTCAAGGCATAGAATCAATCGGTATCATCCATAAATGGATGAATGGATAAAGAAAATGTGGTATATATGTACAATGGAATATTATTCATCTCTGATAAAAAATTCCATCGTTTGTGTGAACATCTATATTGAAAAGAAGCAGGATGAACCTGGACAACATCATGTTAAGTGAATAAAGCAGGCACAGAAAGACAAATACCCCATGATCTCACTCTATATGCAATTCAAAAGATCACACTCATAAAAGCAGAGAATAGAATCACTGTTCCCAGAGCCAGTTGGTGAGGGGATTGGGAGGATGCTGGTCCAAGAATACAAAATTTCTGTTAGGAGGAATAGTTCAAGAGACCTATTGTGCATCACGAGAGCTACACTTAATAACAATTTATTGTATGCTTGAAAATGCTAAGAGAGTAGATGTTAAGTGTTCTCAACACAAAATAAGTAATAAGTATATGAGGTAATGGTAATATGTTAATTAGCTTAATTTGCCAATCCACAATGTATACCTATATCAAAACATCATGCTTTATATCATAAATATTTACAATTTTTATTTGTAAATTAAAATGAGAAAATATAAAAAAGAAGACAAATTATCCAAAAATTGGGTGAAAATTTGAATAAAAGTATTTCTCACTCTAAAGGAAATATTAATGTATGTGTGCTCAGCAAACACATAAAAGAAACTCGGTTACAAGGGAAATGCTAATTAAAATTACATGAAAATTCTTCTGCTAAAATATAGTTAAATTAAAAATAAATAAATGAAAATAACAATGCCAATTTTTGGTGAAACAAATAGAATGTGAAACAATAGAATCTCTCACAAAATATTGGTAGAAATACAAATGTTACAATCATTTTGCATAAATCATTGGTAGTTACCTTTGAAGTTAGAGACTTATTTCACATACAGGAAAGCTATTCCACTCTTAGATGTTTGAGCAAAGGAAATGATAACATGTTCACACACATAAACATATAACAAGTTCATATCGGCTTTATTTATAATTGCCAAAACGGAAACAGGTGAATGGATAAACAAATCGTGGTATATCCTTACAATGGCTTTATACTATGAGTTAAAAAATAACAAACTACTAATGTACACAATAGCATGAATATTTCTCTAAATCATTATGCTGTGTAAAAGAAGCCAGACACAAAATAATGCATGTTGTAAGTCTGTATTTATATGAAAATCAAGAAAATAACAAATCATATCAAGAAACGCAAAATAAAACTATATCGACAGGAAGCAGATTGGTATTGCTTGCTGCCAGAAGTATGGAAGAGTGATTGCAAACATGTATAGTGGTATGCTTTTGGGGGTGAGGAAAATGCTTTACATCTTGATTTTGGTGATAGTAATTTAAGTGCATACATTTTTAGAACACATAAAACTATACACTTAAAATGGGTGCATTTTTAAGTAAATTATAGCTCAATAAAGTAGATTTTTAAAAAGAAAAGAAAACAAATGTATCCAATAAGAAATAAGTAATAAAATAGCAGCCATGACCCCCATTTTATGAATTACTTCATAAAATGTAATGGAATAAATACTATAGGTAAAAGATTAAGATAATACAGCTAGATTATTTAAATTCCCATTTGTATACTTAAGGAGCAATAGAGACAATATGAATGGAACCCCGTGTTACTTATATTCTTTTTTTTTTTTAAATGTGGATATGAGTTGCACAGTTACGCTCAATTTGTGAAATTCTGGTGAGCTGTACACTTAATTGCACATTATTATGTATATTATAGTTTAAAAATGTTTACAGCTTTTTAAAAAATTACATACCCTTTAGAACAGTATTCAGCACAAATAATAATAGGTGCCATTTATTAAGCTTTTATAATATGTGCACTGCTGTGTGAGCTGTTGTGGTAAGAGCTGTACTTCTGTTTCTCAAAACAACCCTGCAGTTTCAGTGTTTTTGTTGTTTTCCTGTGAGTTTAAGTAACGCGACCAAGGTCAAACCGGCAACAATTGAGGCTAATTAAAAACCTAACTCATTCAGCTTCTAAACTCATGTTTGCTAAAAAATGCACACACACACACACACACACACACACACACACACACACAGGAACACCTTAGAGATAGTGTTGTTTGATAACAGACCACAGCAATAAAACTGGTCACTCAAATCTTTTTGGTTTCTCAAATAGTTACATAAAAGTTATGTTTACACTATACTGTAGTCTATTAAGTGTTCAATAGGATTATGTCTAAAAAATGTACGTAACTTAATTAAAAATACTTTATTGATAAAAATTGCTAACAAACATCTGAGCCTTTAGGGAGTTCTAATCGTTTTGATGGTGGAGGTTCTTGCCTCAGTGTTGATGGCTGCTTACTGATCAGGGTGGTGGTTGTTGAAGGCTGGGGTGACTGTGGCAATTTCTTAAAATAAGACAACAATGAAGTTTTCTGCATTGATTGGCTCTACCTTTCGGGAAAGATTTCTTTGTAGCTTGCAATGCTATTTAATAGCATTTTAGCCACATTAGAACTTTTCTCAGAATTGAAGTCAATCCTCTCAAACCCAGTTTCTGATTTATCAGCCAAGTTTGTGCAATGTTCTAAATCCTCTCTTCTCATTTCAACAGTGTTCATAGCATCCTCACCAGGAATACATTCCATCTCAAGAAACCATTTTCTTTGCCTATCCATGAGGAGCAACTCCTAATCCATTAAAGTTTTATCATAAGATTGTAGCAATTCAGTCGCAACTTCAGGCTCCACTCCTAATTCTAGTTCTCTTGCTAATTCTACCACATCTACAGTTAGAATAGTAACAACACAGATGACTAATCACAGATGACTACAACAGATATAATAATAATGAAAAAGTTTCTAATGTGAGAATTACCAAAATGTGACACAGAGACACAAAGTAAGCACATGTGTTGGAAAAATGGTGCCAACACAGAGTTGCCACAAACCTTCAATTTGTATAAATGCAATATCTACAAAGCACAATAAAGTGAAGCACAGTAAAATGAGGTATGCCTGTGTGTGTGTGTGTGTGTGCGCGCATGCACCCACACAGTTTAAATGTTTTTAAGTATTGGGAACATTAGAAATTTAATAAGGTCATTTCAAACCATAAAGGCCATAAATTTCATAATTACTTTTACAAAGTGTGGTAAAAGAACAATTGGCCCCCAAATAATTCCACATTATAATCCCCAAAGTTTATGAATACGCTATGTTACATCGTAAGAGAGGATTAACGTTGTAGATGGAGTTAAGGTAGCAGCTGACCTTAAAATGAACAGATCATCCTGCTTTATCTTGGTGGGCCCAATGTTATCACCATAAATGTCCTTTAAAATGAAAGAGGGAGGCAGAAGAGTAGGTCAGAAAGGAGTCTGAAGATGCTAGCTACTCTTCTGTCTTTGAAGAAGGGGCCGCAACACTAGATATAAATGAAGGTGACTTCCAGAAGTTGGAAAAGGCAAGGAAACAGATTCTCCTTTAGAGCTTCTAGAAGGAACACAGCCCTCTTCAACACCTTGATTTTAGCACAGCAAAACATGCTTCAGACTTTGGGCTTTCAGAACTGTAAGATAATAAATTAATATTGTTTAAGTTGTTAAATTAGTGATAAGTTTTTCTAGAATCAATAGGGTAAACTAACGCACTGACTTCATACTGTGTAAAATTTGAAGTGGAAGCTTCACTGCGCTGGCATTTCCCTACTCATCTGCATGTTTCCATCTAGTATATGAAGCAGTTCTCTCTGGAGGAGAACGTTCAAAACTCATAATATTTTCGGTAACCCCTTCTAGAAATATCTGAACATTAGTGGTTTTCTATGGTACATGACTTGCCGAAGAAGACAGTTCATTGCCCCTAATATCTAATAGTAGTTCTGATTTGGAGTTTGGTTTATGAAAATAATCCTAAATTGTGAAAAAAAAATCCAAAATTGTAGAAATTGGAGTTGGTAGTCAGTTGACTGAAACAAGTGCCAATTATAATTATTAATAAAGGCCTTTTAACAATAAATAAAAATTAATATTTCTACGACTAGAATATAATGTTCAGTAAATGCTCTATATGTGAATAGCAGATGTCTCAAATTATCTCAAGTCCAAAGTTGTAAGACTGCTAAATATAACTTGAATGCAGTACAAACTTTAAGTACTTTGGGTGCTATATCTAAATGACTCATAGGTGGATAAAATATACTCGAAATGTACTGAGGCCCATTAGACAGTAAAAGTCCTATAGACTACAGAACTGGTCAAATTGGGACAGGAAGATATAGCCATCGCTGGTGGGAAATAGCTCCACTCCAGGGAAGCATTGGCAGTGTTGAAGGCACTGCTCTCAATGCTTGAGCAGTCAACATTTAACTATTGCCATAGTTAACCTAAACAAGAAGCCAGCCATGTAAAAATAGCTGAGTTGTAGATTCTGGAAAAATTACATAAATATTAAAACTTGCTCTTGTCTGGAAAAAAAGTGAAAGGTAATGTTTCAAACTGAAATATCCTGCTAGAAAATGCATAATTTTATATAGTAAGAAAAATTGTTAATATGTAGAGTGGCTATAAAATATATATAGAAGAAAATGCTTGTTTAGTTCCATGTTATGATATTATTTAGAGTCCCAGTGGTATGTGAAGTGCAATCTGCCTGAAAGTTACAATGTTCAGATGTGACCTTCACAGACTTAACTTCTTTTGTTCTTCTGAGGAAGCATCTTAAATTTTTAACTGCCCTACTTGTCAGCACCACCTGTCTGTACACTTTTAGCCCCTAGAAGGTTCATTTAACCAATCAACTCGGGAACCCCAGAGTCTGATTCATTAAAAGTGTTCGTTTTCTTTCCCCTAAGAAAAAGTGGCAGTTGTATCTAACCATTTATCTTAAGAGTCGGAAAGAACAAATTCTAGCACTGGATTGAGTAATCATGTGTATCAGCTTAATTTAAACAAATAAACATTTAAACAGACAGTTCACAGAAAAAAATTCCAGAGAAACATATGAAACTACAGACTGCAAATCTAGGATACTCCAATTAATAGAATTCCTCATAAATTGAATGAAAATGACAGACTTGAAAAAGAATACAATATTTAAATTACAATTTATGTCGAGCAGAAACATAACCCTTGGACAACTAAGGTTAATTAGGACTTAACTGTAATGTATTTTTTTAGTCTGGATCAAACAAATGAAATGATCATATCTAGTGCCTCCAAATATTGTTATTGCTGTAGTTGGAGTAATTATTTTACCATTTCTATGTTGTTGCTGAGCCAGATAGAAACCAACTCCCTTTTTCCCTTATCTTTGATAATTAACAAACATAACATTTTACTATTTATTAAATGCCAATGCTCCTGTTATTCCCGTTTTCACAACTCACAGGGAGAACTAAACGGAAGAATGCCACAGAGGTTGAGGATGAGGGAACATTTTTTTTTTCTCCAGATGACTTTTTTTTTAATCTGAGAGCAAAATGAGCTCAAAAACTGTGCTTCTTATAAGAAAGAATTCATATAAGAATCCAAAAAGGGAAATGATAAAAAAATAAGTTGTTCTGCAAGATATTTATATTTTGATCTGAGATTTAAAAATGCATTCTTGACATGTATTTCTGTTAATTCCTAGAGAAGGCTTAAGTTTCAGCGACTCAAATGCTAAAGAAAACATTACAATTGGATACCATCAGTATCAACCAGCTCCATATAAAAGGGGGAAGCAGGTAAATTCACCCCAGGGAAGTATTGACCAGTTCACATTCCTGAAGTTTAACTTTGCATGAAACTCTCTTTGTCTGCTATTGCTAGGACTACAGAAACAGTTAAAGGAAAGAATTACTACTAGTGGAGCATTGAAAAATAAGTCCTCATATTATCTGATTATCAAATAATATAATTTTTGGTAGGATGTGTAAATGGAGAATTCGTATCTTAACAAGAAGCTGAACAAGCTACCCCTTCTGCAACCCTGGAGGAACCAAGACAGTTGTGAGAAATGTTCTGTTTGCTCTGTGCGATGAGGGTAGAGGCTTTGTCCTGGCGTAGGAGCAGGCTGTGGAAGGTGAAAGAGGAGAGTTGTTAGAATTTTCTTTGCTTCTCCTTGACCATTGCTCTGCTGCAAAGAGTCACATCCAGCTTAAGCAGTAACTCAACTTTCCAGTGCTAGTGTACTCAGGAGTAATATCAAGGCTGCAGGAAAGCTCTGTGAAAGTGCAAAGCTGAGAACAATTGTGGGACTAACTAGATTAGGGCATTTAATTCTCCTCCCTCCCCAAAACCTACAGCCCTGTGAATTATAATCCCAAAAGTATCTCCTTCTAAACTGTCCATCGTTTAAGAACAAAGATCTGATCTGAAGAGCTATTCTGCAGGATTTGAAATGATAAACTACTCTGAAGCACAGGGATCCAAACCAGGGTTCATATTCAGTTCCTTGACTTCTGAGTTTATCAAGCTGGCCCAGGCTGTAGTCTGACCTACCCCTAATACCCACAAATCCCATCAAGATAATCCATGCTCTCCCTTAAACTACTCATAAGGTTGCTGAGGGCAACACACTTAAGTATCTTAGAAGGTGTGTCCTCGAAGAGAGGGGATCTGTGAGGGGCAATTGTCTGCAATCAATCTCTGAGGCACTGATTATGTCTTTCTAACATTTTGCCGAGGGTTACATAGTCCCATCCTGGATTTCACCTTTGCTTATATGCCCTTACTTAATAATCTGAAAACAGTGGAAGGGCTGGGAATGAGAAACATCATTTTATTTTTGAACCCATTAAGTATTGGTTGTTTTCTATTTCTAGTAAATTTTACTTGAAAATTGAATAACTAATTTTGAAGCCTTTCTCCGCTATCATTTTATCATAGACAGTAAACAAAATCCAGGTGGCGCTTGAATTATTCTGCCTTAAAATCCCTTTAGCTAGATCACCCAGTTTTTAGTGACATTTATTATTATTTTTCGGGTTACCAAAGGTGACTGTTTAATTATAATTCTTACCACTACATAATAAAATTTCACATCCTTCAGCTTCTAATAACATCTTCCTCATGTTCTTTTAAGCCTCGCTTGGTATTTCCAACGGCATCAGGCTACACAAATCAATTTCACTGAGGACTTTTAAGCTTTGATCAACACTCTCCAAACATCCTTCAAGCTTTCAAACCATCTGGTCCTTAAGACAGTTGCACATGTTTTAAACTTTTCCTACAACAGAACACATTTCCAGGAACCATGAAAACCACCCCAAAACTTAAGACACAAAAAACACCAATACTTCTTCTCATAAATATGCAATTTTTGAAGAATTTAGGAAGAAATGATATTTCTCCTCAACTCAACATCAGGTGACAAATTAAAATATATTATTATAATTGCAGATTTGTCTATTTATCTTTGCAGTTCTGTCAGTTTTGCTTCAAGTATTATAAAGCTCCATTGTTATATGTGTAAATATTTAGGATTATTACATATTTTAGAAGAATTTATCCCTTTTATCATTAAGAAAGGACTTCCTTTATCTCTGATAAATGTCTCTTCTCTGAAATATGCTTTAATATTAAAATATCCACCACAATGTTACCTTAGAACTATTTGTCTTTATATTTGTCTTGCTTTTTTATTTAATTCAATTTTAAATAGGTGTTTAGACTTTTTATGTTTTATGTGATTATTGACATTGTTTGGTGTAGGTCTATCATCTGCTGTCATCTATTCTTTGTTCTTCCTTTCCTTTATTCTGAGTTCTTTGGGATTCATTTAATATTTTTATGATTCTATTTTTTTCTTTTCTTGGCATTTTAGTTATAACTCTTTGTTTTCTGATTTTGATGATTGCTCTGGGGTTTATGGTGTACATCTTTGACTTAGTCTACATCTAAGAGATATTATATCACTTCATATATAGTATAAGACCCTTGATATGTACACTTCCATTTGTCACCTGCTGGTCTTTATGCTATTTGTTGTTATTATAAATTTGTATATTTGTAAATCCTAAAACTCTTGGATTTTGTATAGCCATTTTCACTACTTTTTCACTTTCATAGCATTCATGGGCATCACTCCCCTGAAATAACATTTTCAAGTTTATCATAGATTATCCTACTACTAGGTATGACTGACATTAATCCTCCGTTACCTTCCTTGGGCTCTCCTCAATAACTGAAATAATTGACCCCTTTTTAAAAATATGAATCATTTTACTACCCTGCTTAAAACCATTCACTGTGTCCCCATTGCCTTTAGGTAAATGCCCAAACTACTGTATCTGGCCTACAAAGCTCCAAATGGCATGGGCATTATTCATGTTTATCATGTCTGATTACTGACCTCTTTTTTCAATCTGTATTTGCCAAATTTAGTCATTTCAAAGAACATGATTTATCTTGACATTATTCCTGTGCACCACTTATTTTGATATGCCTAAAAGGCTCTTCACTATCTCATCCTGTCATCTTCTATCTTCCAAATACTGTTTCATCTTCATGTTGCAGTCACCTCCTCAAGGCAAACTTCACTGATGGCCCCAAATCAGTTAAATGCTTTTCTATGTGCTCATGTAATAGCCTTGGCTTCATGTACCATATTATATATCATTGTATTAATTGCCTTTTCCTCCCTGTCTGCTTTGCTTCAGTGAAGGTTGATACTATATTTATTTATTTGCTGTTAAAATATAGCTCATGGGCCGGGCGCGGTGGCTCACGCCTGTAATCCTAGCTCTCTGGGAGGCCGAGGCGGGCGGATTGTTTGAGCTCAGGAGTTCAAAACCAGCCTGA
>NW_012141635.1:2498688-2501003 GCF_000956105.1 Propithecus coquereli
ATAGCTCATGGTATAGTGCCTGATACATACAAGTCCCTAAATAATTATTTTCATTTAAAAATATATTTATAAAACACCCATTATATGTCAAACTTTGATCTAAACACTTAGCTAACTTCAATGACTAGGAACACCAACTTTATGGAGGTTGTATTATAATGGGCTACACAGACAATGAATGATAAGGGTAATAAATAAGTATTATTATATTACTCAATAAGATGATAAGCACTACAAGGGAAAAATCTAACAAACTAAAGTTTAGAGCAGAGAAATATCAGGGAAAGAAAATGGGTAACAGAGCAGGGATTTCACATAGTCCTCACTGAGCAAATATTTGAAGGAGATGAGGTATTTGCACATGCATATAAATATATCTAGGATGTTCTAGGAAGAAAATACAGGAAGAAAACAAATACTTAAAGTAAGAGTATGCCAGGAGTGTTTGAGAAATAGCAAGAAGTCCATAGTGGATGAAATAGAGAGAGCATAGGAGGAAATCAGAAAGATAACAGGTAATAGACCACATCATGTAAGGACTTGAACTTTCATTCTGAGTGAAACTAGAAATTGTTGCAGAATGTTCAGCTGAGAAGGGCCATAATCTGACTTATGTGTGAAAAAATTACTCGACACCTGTGTTGAAAATAAATTTCACAGAAGGAAAAGTACAATGTAAGTTTCCATTTTAGAAAGTGCCTTAACTTCTTATTGCTACTGTAACAAATCAACCCAAACCTAGTTGGTTAAAGGAACACAAATGTACTCTCTTATAGTTATGGGTCAGAAATTCAAAATAAGTTTTCTAGGCTAAAATCAATATGTTACAAGAGCTGTATTCCTTCTGAGGGAAGAGGCTCTAGAAAAGAATATGTTTCATGTCTTTTTTAGCTTCTAGAGACTGCTGATACTTCCTGGCATTTGGACCCCTTTCAAGCTATGGCATTACTCCACTTTTTGCCTCTACCACAACATCTCCTTCAGGAGGAATAACCCAGGAGTTGTTAGATAATAACAACAGTGAGGGGTAGTTAAGTACATAATTTAATGACATAAGATTAAACATTAGATGATGTGGTAATAAGAAAAGGAGAATATTCAGAATGCAGAAATAAGGACTAAGAATGGCACCTACCACATCTTCAGGCCTATCGGAACAAGTGACATAGGAACAAAAACAGCCATGACTTTACAGGGCTACTGGAGACACATTTTCGTTATGGGGGAGCTAGATGAGGAAGGCCACGTTTCCATTAGAGCTGAAAAATTAGGAGAGCATTCAGAAAAGAAGTTAGTGATGTGGGGCAGTAGTCCCCAATCTTTTTGGCACCAGGGATGGGTTTCATGGAAGAGAATTTTCCACAGACCCTGGCGGGGGGTTGCGATGATTCCAGTGCGTCACATTCTCTGTGCAGTCAAACCTCTCTGCTAATGACAGTCTCTGTTTGCAGCCGTTCCCAGCACCAGCATCACTGCCTCAGCTCCACCTCCGATCACAGGCATTAGATTCTGATAAAGCGCATTCAACCTAAACCCGCTGCGCGCGGTTTGCAGCGGGTTCGTGCTCTCGTGAGACTCTCACGCCGCCACCGCTGCGACGGGAGGCGGGGCTCTCGCGCGATGCCAGCAACGGGAGCGGCTGCGAATACGTGAAGCTTCCGTCGCTCTCCGCCCGCCGTGCAGCTGGTGCCTCACAGGCCTCCGACTGGTATCGATCCGCGGCCCGGGGCTGGGGGCCGCAGTTGCAGGGCAATGGCAAATTGGGGATTTTACAGGGTATACGGAATGAGATTCAGGTGTGGGTGTGTGGCCACTGCAAGGGACAGGATTGAGGATACACAGAGCTTTGTAGGTATTGGAATGGAGCGTGAGAGGTAAAAGATGGTCTGAGATTCTGGAATCTCGTGTATTTATGGTCAAAACAAGAAATAACAATATAATGATATTAGTTCTGATGGATTCAAGGCAAATATTAGTGATGAAGCTCTTGGCTTTGGAACTGATGATGGCAATACAAAGGCTAAGACCAGTGTACATAGTCACCTTTGACTCAACTCACATCCCCACTCTTCAACTCTCATGTTGAGGGGAGAATAAATTAGTGGCACAGTCGTTAAGAAAATGTATCTTTGAAGGAGAAAACCCTACAGAGTATTTCAAAGTCAGAAAGAATGCAATTTCTTATAGGGAAAGTTGCATGTTTTGAAAAGACCAGTGGCTTTCAGGCTATTTGTCAAAAGGTCATTATTTCCCACTTAATTTGTGAAAAGTGGGATAAACCAGCATGTCCTTGGACACCTCCATGATTGGGCATT
>NW_012141635.1:2505448-2507707 GCF_000956105.1 Propithecus coquereli
TTTATGGTTAATTTATTTTCAAAAAAGATAATTCAATTGGGAAAGCATAGCCTCTTCAGCAAACAGTGCTGGGTTAACTGCATATCCAATGAAAGGAATGATATTGGACCCATATCCCACAGTATACACACAAAATAACTCAAAATGGACTGATCTAAATGTAAAATTTAAAACAGTAAACTCTTTGAAGAAAACATAGGAGTAAATCTTCATTTCCTCAGGTTAGAAAATGGTTTCTTAGATATGACACCAAAAGCATGAGAACAACAGAAAAATTGAACTGTATTAGAATTTAAAATTTTTGTACTTCCAATGATGCCATAAAGAAAGTGAAAACAGATCAGGTGGAACCGGATGGCCCAAGAGAACTCTTCAGCAATTGTTCACCTGCAGAAACAACTATCAGAGTGAACAACTATCCACACAAGAAAGCACCTTCATAAGAACCAAAAAATCAGGTGAGCAATCCTAGTACCGGGTTTAAGATCATATCAAGGAAAGAGGCATTGAAGAGTGTAGAAAAGAAAGTCTTGCTTTGCCTACACCACTCCTCCCTCATCCCTGGGCAGTGCACACAGAAAATCTATGTGCTTGGGGAGAGAGAGAAGTATTGTGTGACATGGCATTGGAACTCAGTGCTCTCCTATCGCAGCAGAACACAACTCCAGGAAGAATTCTGCAGGTGCTCATGGAGGGAGCATTTAGATCAGCACTGGCCAGAGGGAAAGGAATGCTTACCTTGAGTGGTAGGAAACTGATTTCTGTCTAGATCTATCATTGGCTGACTAAAGTGGCCTGGGGCCCAAAATGAACTTCACAGGAAGTCAAGCCACAAGGACTGCAGTCCTTGGGCATGTCCTGGTGCTGCATTGGGCTTTGAGCTAGTAGACATGGGGTGCGTGTGACTCAGTGAGATACCACCTGGATGACCAAGGGTGTGCTGATGTCACCCCTCCCCTACCTCCAAGTCGTACAGCTCATGCAGAGACTCCTTCCACTTGGGGAAAGGAAAGGGAATAGTGCAAATGACTTTGTCTTGCAAATTCGGTCCCAGCTCAGCCACAGTAAAACAAAGCACCAAGCAGACGAAGCTTCCAAATCCAGGCCCTAGCTCCTGGATGGCATTTCTAAAACCACCCAGAATGAGAAGGGAAAACCTGCCACCCTGAAGGAAAGGACCCAGTCCCTGCAAAATTCACCATCTGCTGACTAAAGAGACCTTGGGCCTTGAATAAATATCACTGGTGGCCAAAAAGTGGTAGCCATAGACCTTGGGTGAGACCTAGTACTGTATTGGCTTCAATGTGACCCAGTGTAGTGTCAGCTGTGGCAGACACAGGAGTGCTTCTGCCACCTCTCCCCCAATTCCAAGCAGCCCAGCACAGGTTTGCAACAAAAACAAGGGAAGTAAGATTCCTACTATCATCTATATTGATCAAGCCCCACAATCCATTCATTTTCTTAATAAATAATTACTCAATGCCATGTGCTGTGCTAGCTTTTGGACATAAAATAGAAAACAAAGTCACTGGAGATAATGAATAGAAAAGTACATTATAGCATGCAAATCCCTACGTGGGGAAATACAGGGATATGGAACAGAGATATGGAACAAATACCCCTGAACCTCTCAACAGAGAGGTATCAATAATTTTCTTGGAGGAATTGCTTTGTATAACTTAGGAATAAATAGAGATTAAAAAGATAAATAAACAAAAAAGTAATAGACTATTCCAGGTAAAGGGAAAATCATTTTTAGTGTCTTAAAAGTGAAAGATTTTAATGTGCAAGGACCTGTTTAGTGTTATTGCAATACAGAGGGTAAACCTGTTTGGACACTAGGGTTCCTACTTTGAAATAATTATAATGAATTTAGACCTACTTCTAAGAGTTATGGAATGCCATACGTGCAATGTCATGTTCCTTTCAAGCTCTCATATTCTGAAAGTATTTAGTGGACAACAATAGGTTTATTTTCCTAAACCTCTCTCCTCTGTTCTCTGGAGAAATAATAGCTATTGCCATCTACCCTGGTATCTAGGGAGCAAAAATTTTATACATTACATCACTACTTAAAACAGCTCCTCCAAGGGGAGTGAGGTGACTCATACTAGACAAATTATAGGACTCTCTCTCCCATACATACTCACTGTACGTTGGCCAGTGTGTCGTCACCAACCCAAGAACGCTGAGGCAATCCTCATGGTCATTGCCATTGGTGCCATTCAGTTTTATGTTTTACAATATTCAAAGGAAACC
>NW_012141635.1:2507757-2508844 GCF_000956105.1 Propithecus coquereli
TAAAAATATTTAGTATAGAAAAAGGGATATGATATTTTTCAAGGATTGAAGGGCAAATTTGGAGGGTAACCTTTAATTTCAGGAGATTGAACTTAGATTTTCAGAAAATTTAATGACAGTGGAATACTAGGTTTGGTAGTATTATCCTATTCAATTTAAAAACTTGCAGCTTTATGGGAACCTTAGAACTCATTTACAGACACTTATGTAACTCCTCTGTTTTAGAAATAATTAAATCCTGTCATTGAGAGTGGTAGAATGCCTAAGTGTACTTACATAAATGGTAGCTCTGGTTCTAGTTCAGACACTGTAAATAAAAACTTGTGGAAATCAGTCTCTTCTAATATTTTTTTACCTGTATTCAATATTGTTATCACATTAGATTTCATCAAAGCATCTCCCTAGCCTAAACACTCAATGTATTTATGACCTCCCAGAGTTGAACCTATCTCTTTTGTGATCACTTCAATTTTTAATTACTCTGCTGATACTACTCTGGTACAGAATGCTGTTAAGTCTTCATCTGCATCATTCATTGAGAAAGCGCAGTGTTAAATAAAGATGCATGCTCTAATAACTGATTGACTAATGGGGCTAATAACTCAGAAAGTTACATAGATGAGGGAAAACAATAGCTATTCCAAGTAATACAAAGGCTAAAATGTGTTGTTTTTGATACTTTATTGCCCTGCTATATTAATCATATCCATCATGGAATTATTGTCTCAAACTATTATATATGCATAAGTCAGTATTTAGAAAATGTTCCGGCTAATGTTAATAAATTTTCATGAGAATGTTGGAAACATAATTAAATTATCTTTATTTTGTGTATTTTCTATGTTTTAGATTTGGAAATTTGTTGTCTATATCTTGCGTTTACAGCTCCCTTCCTGAAAAATGCAAATTAACATGTAAATGAAATCGATTTTACAAGCAAAAAAAAAAAAAAATCATAGTTTCCTTATTCTAAAAGGAAACAAAATTAACATAAATGTAGACTTTAATAATACATACTCACAATTATATATCAAGAAACTACACTGAAATATATGAGTAATACAGTAAGAAATATTACTTAGATTAT
>NW_012141635.1:2519154-2521051 GCF_000956105.1 Propithecus coquereli
GACTCAGAGAAATAGAATTCCTTTATGTGAACAATGGATAAAAAGGGGCCCTATTAGGTGAAGAATATGGGGGGGAAAGAGCACCATTATTTTTTTCTTTTTTTGCTCTCACTACTTTACCATCCTGGGAATCCCAAGTCATGCAGATTTTTAGGACTATGCCAGGGACTAAACTCTAAAAGAATCCAATTTTTTTAGGCTAGAAGATTGCAAAATTGGGCCACTGGAAACCAGAGAGAATGAGAGTATTCCTAAGAGGAATGAGCTGGAGAAAAGGATACCTAATTCTATTCTAGAAACTAATTCTAGAATCCCTAATTCTAATTCTAGGGACTGACACACCAGGATCAGGCACACCCTGAATCTACACAAAGATGTAACACTTACCAAAAAGTAGAGCAAAGGTTGTGAGAACTTAGCTATGTTACATCACTGTTCAATTTCCATAACAATGCCTGAGTAGCACATGCAAAAGTGACAGCCTCAATATGCCTGTGTATGAAAAACAATTTCAATGATTATACATTTTTCTTGAGAAAACCATAGAATAACGTCTTTTTTTATTGTTGTTTGTTCTTCTACCTCTTCTAAATAAGAGGTAAAAGCAAGATAGAATAACATCTTTAAAATACTAAAAGAAAGTAATTATCAACCCATAATTCAGTATCTAGTAAAAATACTACTAAGAATGATTTATAGATTCAATACAATTCCCACCAAAATACCAAAGTCCTATTTCACAGACCTAGAAAAAATAATACTAAACTTCATTTGAACCAACAAAGAGTTCAAATATCCAAAACAATCCTAAGCAAAAAGAACAACTCTGGACGCATCACATTATGTGACTTCAAATTATAGTATAAGGCTGTAGTAAGCAAAACAGCATGGTACTAGTATAAAGTTAGACACACAGATCAATGGAATGGAATGTAAAACCCAGAAATAAAGCCATATAACTACAAACACCTGATCTTAAAAAAAGCACACAACAACACACACTGGGGAAAAGAGGTGCTATTCAATAAATGAACTGGGAAAATTGGATAGCCACATGCAGAAGAATGAAACAGAGTCCAGTCTCTTACCATATACAAAAACTAACTCAAGATAGGTAAAAGACTTAAATGTAAGACATGAAACCATAAACATTCTAGAAATATAGGAAAAACTTTACTAGATATAGGCCTAGGCAAAGAATTTATGGCTAAGACTCCAAAGGCAAACACAGCAATAACAAAAACAAATAAACAAGACTTGATTTTGTAACCTGAGACTTTGCTGAATTTATTTATCATGACAGTAGTCTCTTGGCAGAATCTTTGGAGTTTTCTAGATATGAGAGCATATTGTAAGCAAAGAGCAATAGTTTAACCTCTTCTGTCCTCATTTGGATACCCTTGAATTCCTTCTCTTGTCTGATTGCTCTGGCTAGAACTTCTAGCACTATGTTGAATAGAAGTGGTGATAGTGGGCAACCTTGTATGCCTCCAGTTCTGAGTGGGAATGCTTTCAATTTTTCTCTGTTCAGTATGATGTTGGCTGTGGGTTCGTCATATATGGTTTTTATTATTTTGAGTTAAGTCCCATCTATGCCTATTTTTTTAAGTGTCCTTATCTTAAAAGGGTGCTGAATTTTGTCAAATGCTTTTCCTCCATCTGTTGAGAGGATTGTGCATTCTTTGTTTTTACTTCTACTTATGTGGTGAATTACATTTATAGATTTGTTTATGTTGAACCATTGTTACATCACTGGGATGAAGCCCACTTAGTCATGATGGGTTATTTTTTTGATGAACCGCTAAACTTAGTTTGTTAGGATTTCATTGAGAATTTTTACATCTATGTTCATGGGGATAGTGATCTGTAGTTTTCTTTTTCTGTTGAATCCTTTCCT
>NW_012141635.1:2533516-2535433 GCF_000956105.1 Propithecus coquereli
ACACATAGCTCAAGGAAATAAAAATTATGCACATCAGTTAAGATATATAATAAAATGCATGGTTTTAAAATATTCTTATAGGGAATCTATATCATATATATGTATACATACACAGAAGATATTATTATATAATATCTACTGGTGAAGCATTGTATGCCAATAATATTTTTATAAATATAATCACATAAAGTTTTTGACATGGCTCATTATTCTGAGTAGAGCTGTAAGAAATATTTCATCTATCTCTTTTTTTCTTTTTTTTTCTTCCCCCTTTTTCTTTCTAAGGTTGTCAGGTTGCAGTCTGAAATGTAATCACATAAAGTTTTTGACATGGCTCATTATTCTGAGTAGAGCTGTAACAAATATATCATCTATCTCTTTCTTTCTTTTTTTTTCTTCCCCCTTTTTCTTTCTAAGGTTGTCAGGTTGCAGTCTGAAATGTTGGTTCTCAGTGCGTTCATGACTGAAGAATAACCAGACATACCAAAGTAAGACAAGCACGAAAATGAGACTTATTGAGGAGAGAAAGATAGGATTATAGAGCGAGATACATAAGCCACAGATGACAACCGCACCCACTGTCGTAGCAAAAAGAGAGAGAGAAAAAGGCTTAGGTTACCGTCCGGGTCTTGTTTTATAGTGTCTGGACTGGGAACCTTCCCGGGGTTCAGACACCACCGTGGAACCACTTTGATTGGACAGTTGGGAATTGTATGACCTGAGTCTTAGTATGCATGCGGATCTCCCATGACCTTCCCCGAAAGGCCATTTGTGGGGAGAGGTGAACTGCAGCGGCACTTTCGTCCCTAGGAATCCCAGAATCCCTCACTATCTACCTAACAGGGTCTGTGATACTATCTCTCTGTATCCTCATTTGTCAGGGGAATTTTCCTCTGTAAATTAAATTAATATATAGTGTTTCACTCTGTATGTATGGTATAACATACTGTTAAGTTATTTTAGGTATGCTTTTTTCATTTCCATAACTGCAGTTCAAAAAAAGATGGCATGTCCTGTGGTATTCATGTTCTGTAATGGTAGGTCCTGTGATACCCAGGCAGAGATTCCGGATATCTGGGCTTCACAACTCATATAGCCAGCACTGTTATTATTCTATCACGTTGTGAAGATTAACTTTATGTGTCATCTTGGCTAGACTGTTGTAGCCAGTTATTTGGTCAAATTCTAGACTAGATGTTGCTATTGAGGTATTTTTTACATGTGATTCATACTTACAGTCAGTCGATATTAAGCAAAGCATTTTCCCTTCCATAATTTGAGTAGACCCCATACAATGAGTTGAAGGACTTAAGAGCAAAGATTGAAATTTCCCGATGAGTGCAAACTTCTGCCCCAAGACTGCAACACAGAATTGTTTTCCCTGAATTTCTAATCTGCCGCTCAGCAGAATTCAGGCTCAAGACTACAATGCCAACTCTACCTGAATTTTCAGCTTGCCAGCCTACCTGTTTCTCTAGAGAACACTGACTAATACAGACGCCAAAGAGTAGAATAAAATGTAAATTCTGGCCCTACTTCTTAATGTGTGACTTGACTTGCATTCAACAAATTCTTTATGCCTCATTTCCAAAATATTTAAACAGGATATTTTGAACATTGAGATAATTAAGTGATATCTTTAAATGGTGCCTACCACTTAAAAATTGCTCAATAATTTTTATTTCATTATCACTTTTATCCTGATTTTAATATTATCCTAGTGATAATATTTATTACTAGGTGAAATAAGACAAAAGCATGCAAACAGTAAATGTTATTTTAAAGTTTTCTTGCAAGAACTTAGCTGAAGTGAAAAGAGAATATAGACATCGACTAACATTTATATTAATATTTCAACTAGTGTTAAATTTCAGTTGAATAATATACAATATACATTTGAAAGAATTATAAAAATTA
>NW_012141635.1:2535483-2537873 GCF_000956105.1 Propithecus coquereli
TGGTATTTTACTTCTCTAATACTTTATTAGTTATTACAAAAACTGTGACCATGTTCACATTATACATGAAATATGATTTCATAAAATCTAGTGTGAACTAAAATAAAATCTTAATCCCTCCTCCCCACCAGGTGACTGAATGGACCCCCTCTTGGCCAAGGGAATACCCTAAAACTGAGTTGCTGGCCATGAGAAGGGAGGTCAGACATGCCTCACCATGCCTCCTCCCTTCTTAGATACCCTTTGTAACTCTTTAAAAGGACTAAGGCTATGAAAGACAACCTGCAGGTCCTCAATTTAATTAACAAATCACTGAGTCTAGGAATATGTCAGGTGACTTGTCTTTGATTGACTTCATTATCTTAAAACATTCCAAGCCTTTAGACAAAGCTTCAGTTCTTTAACTAATTACAAGTCAAACAGTCTTTAAACCCCCCTATAACCTGTAAGCCCTATCTTTGAGACGTCCCACTTTTTTGGGCCAAACCAATGTATACCTTCCATGTATTGATTTATGACTTTATGTGTAATTCCTGTCTCCCTGAAATGTATAAAACCAAACTGTAACCCAACCACAGCAAATCCAATTGCTGTATACCTTTTGGGCATGGCTCTAGGCTATGGTCCTTAAATTTGGCTCTGAATAAACCTCCTTATTATTTTACAGAGTTTAGTTTCTTTTCCATTGACACCGGGAAATCCAAAATCTGCTGTAATTTAAAGTATATTTTCTCTTGCAAACCATGAGTATTTTCTTTAAGAAGCCTGGTTCTAAGTATCTTGACTTTTTTATTATTTTAGTTTATGTTACTGAAACGGGGTCAAATAAAACCATTTTCGTGTATTTTGAGATTGGAAAGCATGGGCATAGATATTTATTTTTTTGCACTTGTCCTTCATATAATCTTTCATATATAAATTCAAATATATTAATGAGAGTTAAATAATCTCAATCTATTAAACAAAATTATATATAGATACACCTGCCCATTTAAACGCATTTTGTTGTGTATTTTATTAAAGGTAAATTTCATAATCATTACTTCTAAAACCAAAAACTTTAATTACACACTTGAGGGACCAAGATAATTTGCATACGTGCCAAGATATTAAGCCATTATCATTAAAATAGTCATTAAAACATAAAAATGTTGCATTATTTTTGAAACAAATAGGATGCCAGAAGATGATACATTTAAAAACTGATTTGTTGTCTTCTGGTCAATTTTGGCGATCGTTATTTTGTTGATTGAAAGATGTATTTTCTGCTAATTTAGGTCAATGTCATATATAGAGAGCTATGATTGCTCTAACCTTGTATTCCTTGTTGGCCCATATCTGGTATCACATACTTAAAAATAATTCTCAGACCATCTGGCTACTGAGAGAACAGGGCGGAGGTCAAGGACTGTTTCAGCAGAGGATAGTATGCCAGCTGCCTTGTCACAATGTCCTTCATTGTATGTTTCGTCTTTGTTTAAAAAACCTGATCTTTGTAATGTTAAGATGTCATTTCCTGTTGCCTAGAAACATTTGAACTACAATCAGACTTTGCTTCATAATGTTTTATCTAGGAGGTTTGACCTTTTCAATTGTTGCATGAGGGCAAAAAGTCCATTTAAAAAATGGTTATAATATATGAAAAGAATGGTAATATATTAATATTTCTTATCGACTATATTGATTCTCCAAATGTCACTTTTTAGTACTGCACTTTTTAATAATGCTATCATAAGATTGCAGTTCATCCAGAAGAATGTTAAAATAAACTGTAAACAACCCATCAAGGGCAAGATTTCTTTCAGATACGTTCAGGGCTATGAACGATAAAAAAGAAAGAAAGGAAGTGTAAAGTCACAACTTAATCAGTACATGGGAAGATGTCAAATTCTCAAGAAACATAAAGGGTAAATCAAACTCTTTGGTAAGCCATTATGATTATTCATGTTTAAAAATTACAAATTTTACTCTGATCACAACATAAATGGAATTATATATTATTATTATGGAAACATTATTTCTACAGTACAAAATCAAATTATTAAATTACAGTGTTGTCACATGCATTAATAAGAAATCAATTTCCTAATCAAAGATAATCAAAGGGGAGGTAATGTTTTATCTCATTTGAAACTATTTCTTGTTTAAATGTGACTTCTACTGAGATTTGTTGTTAAACCAAATGTGTGATGTCATGTATCTAGCCACATTCTAAAGTGACATATTAATACTAATATGATAGTAATGATAACTAAGCAATTTTATATTTCTCTTTATATGAAACATTGTGTTATAATGTAATGTAATATATGCACCTTTTTTTAAAGGGTATAAAGTATAATAAGTTGTAAAATCACTCTGCTTTTATCATTTTCAAAATTTATTTATAT
>NW_012141635.1:2537923-2539273 GCF_000956105.1 Propithecus coquereli
AACAAAGGAAATAACCAAAAGAGTGAATAGACAACCTACAGAATTGGAGAAAACATTCACAAATTATACATCTAACAAAGGACTAACATGCGGAATCTACAAAGAACTCAAACAAATCAAGAACAAAGCAAATGACACCATCAGACAATGGAAAAAATATATAAATTTAAGTTTTTCAAAAGAAGATAGAGACATGGCCTGGAAACATATGAAAAAATAGTCAACATCACTAATCAACAGGAAAATTTAAATTAAAATTACAACATCCACCTTACTCCTATCAAAAAGGCCATTATTAAGAAGTAAAAAAACAAAATAAGCAGTGTGGAAGCAAAGAGATAAGAATGCTTATATACTGTTGGTGGCACTACAAATTAGTAGAACCTCTTTAGAAAACAGTATGAAGATTCCTCAAAAAATAAATGCAGATGTTCATTAGATCCAGCAGTCCCACTACTATCTACCCAAAGGGAAAGAAGTCATTTTATCAAAAAGACGCCTGCACTGGAATGTTTACTGCAGCACAATTTGCAATTGCAAAGATGTGAAACCAACCCAAGTACCCATCAATTCATGAGTGAATAAAGAAAATGTGGTATATATATACCACAGTATACTACTCAGCCATGAAAAGGAATGAAATAATGTCATTTGCAGCAACTTGGAGGGAACTGGAGATCATTATCCTAAGTGAAGTATCTTAGAAATGGAAAACTAAATACCATATGTTTTCACTAATAAGTGGGAGCTAAATGATGGGTATACATACATGGATGCAACATGATATAAATGTCATTGGAAACCAAAAAGGAGGGCAGGTGTGGGATAAATACTTATCTATTGGGTAAAATGAACACTACAGGGTGTCCCGAAAGTCTCCATACAAAGGAAAAATTTTATAATGAATATTTTGTAAATAAAGGTACATTAAGCTGAAATTTCCCATTTTCCCTATGTATGACAACTTTTGGGACACCTTGTATTCTGGTGATGGACACACCAAAAGCCCTGACCTAGGCATTATACAAGGGAAGTGGTTAAAAGATTTTATAATTTATCCAGAAAATTATTTTATCTCTTTTTTCTTATAGATACCAAAGACAAAGGTTAATTGAGTCTTTAAATTCTATTACAAGTAAGCGCAGTGTATATTATTTAAACTTGTTTAAATTGTTATAAGATATCAAGAGTCAAAAATTTAAATCACGAATGCCAAAAAGTGACTATAATCAATATTAAATGATGGTATACTTTAAAATAACTAAAAGAGTGAAATTAGAATGTACCTAACACAAAGAAATGATAAATGCTTGAGGTTATGGATACCCAAATTGCCCTGATTTGATTAAT
>NW_012141635.1:2552354-2553789 GCF_000956105.1 Propithecus coquereli
AACAGCAACAATCTGTGTTACTGATTAGCTCCACATTGTTAATTACTCCACCCGGAGCTACTCATATTATCTCATTTTAATCCTACCAACCCCCCTGATAAATTGGTACTATCGTGCTCACTTTACAGATTAGGAGGGCTGTTTATCATTTTTCTATACACTTGTAGTGCATTTCTAGAATTGAGGATATACTGAAGGTCCTAAAAATATTTATGACATGGATAAATAAATTATTTCAAAGGCTTATTTGTGCCCCATACAGAAGACCATGATACATTTAGTTATCATGTCTCCTAAGGATGCTCAGTGCCATAATGGTTTCTCAGATTTTCCTTGTTTGTGATAACCTTGACACTTTTGGTAAGCACAGGCCAGGTACTTTTTAGGATATCAATAAATTGGGATATGTGTGAATTTTTTCTCATCATTACCCTGGGGGTGTGGGCTTTTGAGAAAAAGACAACAAAATTTACAAATCATGCTTATTACATGATATCAAGTGTGCATACTACGAAAATACGTACAGGATCTGATTATGATAAAGTAAAATCAACTGATAAACTGAAACCAAAAAGATCTAAACATGAAAAGAAATATTCCCAATTTTCTTGGTTTGCCTGGCTAGAGATTTATTGATTTTATTGATCTTTCCAAAGAATCAGCTTTTGGTTTTCTTTATAGTTTTCCTGTTTATAATATCATTGATTTTTTTGCTCTGATTGTTATTATACCTTCTTTTTTGCTTTATTTAGCTCTAAATTGTTCTTATTTCTCTAATTCTTAAGATAGAAGCTTAAGATGATGAATTTAGATATTTCTCATTATCTAATATATGCATTTAATGCTATAAATTTCCCCCTAAGAATTGTTTTCAATGCATCACAAATTTTAATAAGTTGTCTTTTCACTTTAATTTAGTTCATAATATTTGTATTATTTGGACATGTGTTGTTTCAAATATTCAGTGATTTATCAGTTTTTAATTATTGATTTTTAATTTAATTCCATTGTGACTTCTCTTCTAATTCTTTACAGGGTGTTTTGTGGTCCTGAATGCAGTCTATCTTGCTAAATGTTCTATGTGATCATGAGAATATGTATTCTGCTGTTGAATGGAGTAGTCTATAATTGTTAATTAGATCAAGTTAATTGAATATTGTTTAGATCAACTACATCTTTGCTGATTTTCTACCTGCTTGATCTATTAGTTACTGAGAAATGAGTGTTGAAATCTCCAAATAATAATAGTGAATTTTTCTATTTCTCCTTTTAGTAGTATTTTGACATTCTGTCAGAATACACATTTAGGATTATGATGTTTTCATAAAAGATCGAGCCATCTTTACCCTTGAAATTTTCCCGTGTTGCTTTGGTTTCCTCTTGATTAGTGTTAGCACAATATAGCTTTCTCCATCTCTTTATTTTTAATCAACCT
>NW_012141635.1:2555251-2559295 GCF_000956105.1 Propithecus coquereli
CGGCTGTAGCAGGAGCCAATGGTGTGTGTTTGGTCTCAGTTTGCTCTGGTGGTGGGATGGTCTGTGCAATACCTGGTCCTGCTTTCCCTACTCAGCCCTGGAAAGGGGGCAAAGCTGGGTGGGTCTAGGCCATGTACCCCCTGTGTTGTGGGGAATCACCAGCTCTGATGAGGGTTGCGGGGGAGCTTGTGTTGAATTTCACTGTGGTCTCCACTGGGGGGGAGGGTGGAGAGAATAAGGGGATCGAATCAGATTCCCAGAATTGGTAGGCAAACATGCTATATAACTCCCCCTGCCACATCACCGATCCGGGACTCCTGACTTCCAGCTCAGAGAGTTACTTTCTCTTACAGACCATAATGTAGCTGAAGGCTGCATAAAGAGCATGAGCAGATTTCTACCCAGATGGCCTTGACACAAAATTTTTACATGCTCGAAATTGGCAGCTTTTGGCTTGCCGACACTGTGCTGTGAGAAGCTGTGGCTTTTTAAAGGGAAAAAAGTGAGCCTCACTTTCTGTAGAAGCCTGAGTGTGACGAGCAAGGCTTAGGGGTGGGGGGTGGAAGGCAGCCATTCCCAAGTACCCTTGCTTAATTGTCTTTTGGGGCACACATGTCAGCCCCACGAGGGAACTGCCAGGGCTGCATTGGTAGCAGTGGGCAGGGCAGGGGAAGAGGAGTAGAAGACTCTGAATGAAAGAAAGAGAGCTGGCGCTCTGGTCCTCATTTTCCCTGGGGGTCCTTTGGCATGCTGCACTCTCCTCTTGCCTGGAGGAGTTTGCCCTGAATGTCCAAGCTCCAAGATCATACAGTTCCCTTGGACCCACTGATCCCCTGTGGCTACTGCAGTCCAGGATATATGCTGGGGAAAGATAGCTGTGGATCCAGCTATGCAGAGATTTCCAGGTCAGGAAACCTGCAAAAATGCTGCCTCTTTGTTCAGGGTAGGAAATGAGCCACACTCTCAGTACAAAACCCCTGTGCAGGGAGCACAGTTTTAGTGGAGGTGCAGCCTCCCTACATGACTGGCACTGGCCATGCTGTGGCACACCTGTGCCCAGCCCTTCTGGGAGTGGTTGGGGCTATATCCACCACAGTGAGGGGGAGGGGAAGCCCCTATCTCTATGTCCCTTCCTGAGCTCTGCTCTGCTTTTGTTGTGGAGTGGAATCACTCTCTCTCCTGCACTACGGACTCCACTCTACACCCACATCTCTGCTGAGTGGGGCGCGGACAATTTCAGATCACAAGCCAAGGGCTCTTAGGGGGAGGAGAGCACACATTCCACCTCCCTTCATCCCTAAAAGTGTTGTACCTCATGGCACTTTCCCATCCCCTAGGTGCAGCCGGCCCTATGGGTTAGAACTCTGGGAAATCCTGCAGCTTCCCTGTGCTGTCCTGCGTTGCCTGTGGTTGTCACAGTACAAGCAGGTGCTGGGCGCCAGCGTCAAGGAAACTGAAGAGATGAGGCTCCCCGGGCAGGAGAGAGGCACAGAATGTGTGCAGAAGCAGGATGGCGCCTGCTGCCTTAGCTCTGGTCTGTGGTGGGGCAAAGTAACTCTGTATGGGCTGGCAGCCAGGTGCTCTGTTCTTATGAAATTCTCAGTTCACCGACAGCAACAATATTTGTACAACTGAGGGGAGAGAGACTCTCTGACAGCTTGGGAGTCAGCAGTCTACCACCTGTGTGAGTGGAGGAAAAACAAGCACTCCCACCTACCCTTTCTGCAAGACTCCAAATTCCTGAGGGGTTGATCTCTGCCAAAATCTTGCTCTTTCTTGTTCTGCTCCTCAACTTCTACCCACGGGATCTCCAGTAGGTGCCGGAACTCTCCCCTCAATATCCCGCCTGGGCTCTGCTTTTTCACCTGCAACTTTTTCTTCCTTCTGGGATGATCTGGTGACTGATAGATCTAGTCAGCCATCTTGCCTCACTCCCCTTGTTGCCTCTATATCTACTTTTGTACCTCAACAATTTTATTTGTGCTTATCTAAGAAAATAAGAAAGATAAATAGAAGAGAAGGAGAGAGAGAAGGTGGAAGGGAAGGAAGGCAATTTTCTATTTTCTGTGTCTAATGTTCTGACATCTGGAGCGTGCAGACTGGGAAAGGACTGACCATCTCAAGGCGAGAGGTTTCCTACCGGTACCACAGGACTCTGTCTAGTGTGTATCGTTCATATGCAAACTAACCCAATCCAAAGCCCAACCTCACACTCTGTTTTATAGCTCGTACACTTAGGAGACGCTATTGCTCTGTCCTAATCACCCTGACTCCAGGCCTCAACTAGGGGCAGCCTTTATATCCTGGAACCCAATGAATTTATTCAAACTAGCCAATTCTAAAAACTTTTTATCTCTTTACCCTGTCTCACCCATTCCTTTCTGCAGAAACCACAATAAAGCCTTTCCCACAGTTCCTCTCAACTCTGCCTGTGACCAACCTTGATGTTCTGTGTTTGGCCCTGAGTGGTGTGGTTTGTCCTCTCCTGCTGGGAACTGTGAGTAATAAGCTGTCTTTTCAATGGTGACCATCTTCTGATCTGTTGGCCTCATCATACTTGAATAAAATCAAAATGCAGGTGTATTTTAAAAACAGATGCAGACTACAATTATTTTTATTCACTCTTTTACTGAAATTCCTCTCTTGATTCTCCCCAATCTATTTCCAGTCTTGATTCATGTTATCATTTAAAAAACCAAGTTATTCTTATTTCTCCATTTGTTAAAGTTCTTGCTTAATGGTATCCCTTTCCAATTAGAATAAAGTCCAAAAATTTTGCAGTCCCAAAGTTGCCCTATAATTGTCAGCTCTGAACTCGCATTGCACTTACTGCCTTCTAGTACAAAACACCCACATCACTATTTCTCATATCTAAAAATTTCGTTCCTATCTTAAGGTTTTAAACATTCTGCTTCCAATTGTTTACAGCTGATATTGTGGTGTCATTATTTCCAAATTTCATAAACTTCATATTGAACTTCCGATCACCCAGTCTTGTCGTGGCCCATTTCTAGAGGCCGAGGAATGAACACAGAGACAAAGAGACACAGACTCACAAAGACAGTATAAGACCGCAGCAAACTTTCTTGCTGTGGTTTCTTTATTTATAACACAGCCTGTTTGGCAACTGTCCCACTGCAATTTCTTTGTTCCCACACTGTCCTCACTCAACACGTCCCTGTTCCTTGTTGTTTCGACTTCGGCGCGCAGATATTTGCATCTGAACTCTCTAGCCCCTCCTGTCTGCAGGGTTAGGGCGCCCTGGACTTGCGTGCAAGGCCAAGGCATGTTCTGAGAAAAACAACAAGGAACCGTTCCCAGACAAAGTGTCCTCTACACAGTCTGATTCTCTACTGCTTGCTATCAAACTAATCATTACCATTTTACTCCAACACGTTTGTATGTATTTTGCTTTTCATAGCTTCATGAAATATTAACGTGTTATTTATGATTTTATTTTGTTTTTGTCCTTGCATCCCAGAAGGTAAAGTTGAAGACAGAAAGAAGTTCACCTGTATTATTCAGTCCTGTATCCACACCATATTACATGTGTACTAAATGTACGTTGGTGGAATTAGTTTATTCAATGAATTAATTAGGTTATTATACTGATAAGAGCTAATATTTACTGAGTTTCTACTATAAATCTGTTATTTTGCTAAGCATTTAACATCTATTACCTCATCTAATTCTCAGATTTCTAATGAAAGTTTTGTCTAGAGTGAATAAATGACTACCCATGATCATATAGTGCAAATCCACACTTTTTGCATCTACACACTATAATCTCATCCTACATTTTAATGCCTTTTTTAGAAATTAGATTTAGGTCATGATTCAGCATCAGAAGGTCATTATGGGCCAACTATTAGGGAACAGATTTTCTGCTTTTATGTAGGAAGAAATGTATTTTAGCATGGAAAAATTGAACCATATGATAGAATTTTGTAAAAACATTTGTCAAAAGCAATATTGCTGAATTGTGAAGATATAATAGAAAATTATTATTAACATTTTAAGGTAAATTGTTGAAGCCACTTAATT
>NW_012141635.1:2560990-2562074 GCF_000956105.1 Propithecus coquereli
AAATGGGAAACATTCCCTTTTAAATGTAAATCTAACCCAAAGTTAATTATTTTCATTCCCTTGATATTTTCAAAGATTTAATTGGATGAAAACTGCTGGTTCATTGTTTTGTTTGTATAAAGTTAAAAATAAAATATGACTGATTTTTAGACCAAATATCATAGGTTTCTGCTATTGTCTAAACATTCTTTTTGTTTAAACACAGCAGAGAGACTTATTTGTAATCTGAAACTTTAAATAGTATAAATATGTTTCTGTGGCATATAATTCCACTATATGTAATTTAATTGTTCCTTCATTTAAATTTGGATTTTTTATCAATGAGCTAATCATAGAATAAACTGGCTATTAGAAAAGAAAAATTGGCTGGTCTCACACATCTAGGTAGTAACTGCATCACCTATTGTTGCATACCAACATTAACACAAACTTAGCAACTAAAAACAGCCCGTGTTTACTAACTCACAATTTTTGTGGGTCAGAAATGTGACTATTTCAGGATTTCTCACAAGGATGCCAATCAAGGTATCAATCTGCTTCTAAGCTCATGGTATTGTCGGCAGGATTCTGTTGCTGTTGAATTGAAAGCCACTGAGGTAGAAAGCGGGCTCCTTCACGTCCGATGGTACCTGGAACTCTGCATGGCAACTTACCTTTTTGAAAATCAGCAAGGGAGAAAATCAATAGAGTTGGCTAGCAAGAAGTGACAATCATATGTAATGTAATCTCCAAAGTGACATTCCATCACTTTTTTATACTTTTTGATAAGACACACATCACAAACATCACTCACTATTCAAGTGGAGCAGATTGCATAAACCTGTGAATGTCAGAATATGGGGATAACTGTGTGTCTACCACAGTAACCCAGCTAATTCAGTTGTATCAATGCCAGGACAGAAAAGCTTCAGATGGAGTCTAAGTAGAGATTGGTTACATGTAATACCTCAGGAGCCTGGGTAAAAAATAGTACCCATTTCCTCCCCACCTTTCCATTTGCATTAATAATTTTTCCTGATGATCGCTAACATCTTTGAGTGAGGAGGAATTTTTTATTCTAAATTAATTCCATTAATTTAAGAAA
>NW_012141635.1:2562486-2563092 GCF_000956105.1 Propithecus coquereli
CTCGCTGGTTACTCTGGGGTGGGACTGAGAACAGGGTGGGCAGGATACTTTTGGGGGTTGATGGATCATGAGTAAATTTTATTTGTGAATGTAATTGAACTGGAGAATAGAAACTAATTATATATCACTGAAAGGGCTAACTGGCTAGCAATGTGTATGAGCTGAAGGGACCCCAGAGATGATGGCTTTTCTAAATGAACTGGTCCATGTTCTATTAGTCACATCTCTCATGACAATATGCATCCCACATGGGGAGCAAATTCAGGACATGTGAGTAGTCATGAATATTCACTATGCGAGGATATTGTATTTTTTCTTAAAGCTATGTAAAATTTGTCCTGGGTAAAGCTTATGGTGTCTCATGATTTTCAGTTTGAATCCAAACCCCCAAAATACCGGATCTGGTTGAGGAAATTATACATGATATGGCTGTATGCACCACATACTAATGTCTTCCATCCAGTTTTTCCAGTATGCTAGGAAAAGCTGATGAATTTTGGTTTACACACGCTTAAGTTTCTCTCAGCTTCTGTGAATTTGAGTAATAGTAAGATTTAGGACTATCTAGTTCCATGTATGTACCAACTTATAATTAATTCATTTATT
>NW_012141635.1:2563142-2564556 GCF_000956105.1 Propithecus coquereli
TTGTGTTCAGTTCTTTATGTTAGAAAGAACATATGAACATATGTACAATTTTTTATCTAATTTTTGTAGCAGAAAGATCATTCTAGGTTTTTCAGGAGGAGACAGTACTTGGAGGACTCTATACAGTACTTTAAATTACCTTATGTGTTTTATTCATTTCACCCACAAAACTTTAGAAACTTCAGAAATGCATTCCTAAAGATTGAAATAAGAGGCTCTCTCAGAATGTTTCTGTTTTTGTTTGTTTTATTTAACTTGATAAAATTCTCTGAATATATTTGCACATATCCTATGAGCTTTCTTATTTCCTTCAGGTTACAAGCATTCTCTTTTCCTGCAGATTAAAAGTATCTTTTGTTTCTTGCTTTTCATGTTGTCTAATAAAATACATTATACATCTAATTAGTTGTATTATAAATAATTACTTTAAAAACTACACAATTAACTGCTAACTTAAAATGTGTTTGTGCTAAAGTCAAGATAAAATACACTAATATTCATCATCTTATTAATGTAACATTAAGTGAATCTTAATTTAGATACAAAATCAGTGTATTAACACTTTCCTTGTGATGTATCTAATTACATTATTATTTTTTGAAAATTAGTAATTGCTTGTTGAGATTTTTCATAGTGATGAACTACACTTACATAGGAGCAATGTTATTTTGAAGAGATAAATCTTGTGGAAATATAATAGTCTCCGCAGTTCATTTTCATTAAGAAAAGCCAGCTAGCAACCTCGGTTTTCAGATATTTCAATTCATCATCTAATCAAAAATGTTATGTATAGTTGGTTTTGCATGGTTATGCCATTCTTGAGGTGTTGAATGTGGGATATGATCGGGTAACATGACATGGCAAGTAACACTATGCAAATGTGGATAATGTGCTCGGGTACAATTTTAGCTGGAAGTAGCAGCGCTCAACATAATCCTCCCAGGATCCATAATCCTCCCATAATCCTCCCCCCCCATAATGCTATACAGATAGAAGCCATTTCTTGATTGGAGCTGCAAAAGCACATGTTAAAGAACAGTGAATCTCCCAAGTTCCTTAAGTACAAGCCTTTGTGTAGCGACTGAAAGCTATCGAAGTAGATGATTAGGAACATCTGAACACTGTGTCAATTACCATGAATTCCCTGATTAAATGAAGAGGACATTTCCCAGTAGATTAGTGGGATATATTCTAGTGGAAAATCAAATATTGCAGAAAGGGTGATGTGAAAAATAGATCCATAAAGGGATAGAAATGAAGCAGTTTTAGTTTTAAGTAGCATCTCTCAGAGCCCTTTTAATTAGTCCTAAAAGGATTTCTCTGTCAAAATATTACGTATATATTTTTTCTAACTAATAGATACTATATGTATAAGTGGTTTTTAACTCTGTTGTTTATTACCCTGAAAACAAAG
>NW_012141635.1:2568301-2570745 GCF_000956105.1 Propithecus coquereli
AAAGTTTTCTCTTTTAGTCATCATGGATTTTACTTTGATTTTTATTAGGTTATCCTGTGCATTATTTTCAAATGCTTACATGGAGGAATATTATAATCTACTTAGATTAAGTAATTTCGTATAAGTGAAAATAAAACACTAATGACTTTACTCTGCTTTTATTTACCATTTTGTGTTTAGCTGCATTTTAATAATATATAAAACTTTTTTGCTTTCTGTTAGTATGCTTTTCAAGCTAATTTGTTCTGCAAGTATTCACAGATTAAAAAAAAAGTATTGATATTGATCTGTTGCTCTGAAAGATAACTTTAGCATGTAAAAATGATGCTTTGAGTTTTCAAATGACCCATCTAGGCTGTATCCTGAATATGATTTTTTTTGACTGTCTCGCTCTGCCAAATATGATTTCTGTGTATGACACTTCTGCTGGAAATCAAACTATACTGTGCATGTAGAAGACAGAAAGCAACTTTGTAAAGGCCAAAGAAATTGTCTAGGCAAGTAGAAAAATGAGCAAGCAATAAAGTGCTGGGACAAATACTGGGTTAACAATCTTATTAGTAATTAAAGCTTCTCACACTTGCTTCTTTGTCTGGAAAAAAGAAATAATCTAGTTTATTCACTGGTGTTTTTATAAAGTTTAAGTTTGGAGACATAAGTGTGAAATGATTTTAGTTGCTACAGATATGAGAAAATATTCTTAGCAGAAATTTTTTTATTTTTGTAAGAATGTATAAAAGTAAGTCCATTCACTATTATTTTCTTTGTACATAATTTTAAGACCTCAACCAGCTATTGTGAGAATTTATCACAGGGTTTTGTAAATAATAAATATGCAATATGAACTGTAAGTATTATTACACACATAATAACTTGGTGCACAGTAAATACTCAGTAATTATTCTAACACTTATTACACAGAAGCCAGGCAGGTAAAATAAAAAAGTAACATAGATAGGTATAATTAAACGAGGAGTGGTAAGATACTCCTTCGAAAATGGAGAATGAAGGCTCTACCTAAACACATTTAAAATAGTAAAACAATTATTGTAAACACCATACAGGCCTCAAGTAAATAAATACATTACATACCTAAGTACATACATCTGTTGTGTGTACCCACGTATGTGCGTACATATGCAGTTACATAAATGACTTTCTCAGACTAAATGTTTTCTCCTGGTCATCATTATGCACAATCTATAAATTTCTACATGAGCCAGATCATTCAACACCCTTATGTATCTAACTATATAATTTTCATAACCACTTATAGAATAAAAACTTCCTAGATATGTGTTTTTTGATCAAACTTCTTTCTATTATACACACCCGAAACTAACCATATGTAAAACCAAATTCATTTAGTCATTCCTCTCACCATCTTGAAGAACCCAGTGCAAATGTCATCTTTCTTTAGTATTTGCTATCTTGTTAATGATGCCATTACCTATCAAAACATCTGATTCAGAAGCTGGAGGACTGGAAGTCAATTCCAAAGTTCATTCTACCAAAATCCCAATATCTGAATGTTCATTAATTCTGTGTTGCTCCCACTTACTTGGCCCTTTTCTCCATTTATGTTGCTATCCTATTTACTATCTATCTTTCACGTAAGTATGATATTCCCTTACATGATCTCTCAGCCGGTGCTCTTTCTCCTCTAATTTATCTTCTAAATATTTGAGTAATCGTTCCAAAATTAAATTTTATTATGCTATATTACTGGTTAAATACCTTTTTTGTTCCCTTCTCACTTATAGGATAACATTCAAATTTTTTAGGGACCTGACAAACAAGACCTCCATTACTTTGACATCATTCACTTTCTTGTGTTATTGTCGTACCATCTACCTTCTGTCTTCTATCCAAATCAAGTCACGGTTTCTTAAATGTGACATCAGTAAACCTTCTCAGCTGTTCTAACATATGCTTAGAGAGGCATTATCCTTTGTCTCCTTGATAAATTCTACTAATAGTTTAAGACTAAAATCAAAAGTTCCTGGTTAAATTATCTCTGAGAACCCCAAGGAGAGTGTATCATTACTTTCTTCAGTTAAAAGTCAATTTTTGGTAGCTCTAAAATAGCACTTGTCATCTTATATTGCATTATTTACCTCATTCACAATTTCTGTGAAATTACTCTTTAATGCACATCCGGCATAAGGAGAAAACATATTGGTTCAATGTATACTTTAATTTGTTTATCTATGTCCCAAATTAATGAACAGTCACTTTTGGAAATGTATAGCATTCTTGCTCATTCATTCTTGCTCTTATTCTTCAGTTGTGAACTAAAGTGCTTTTTAAAAATACCTTTATAAGACATGAGATTTATGTTAATTGGCAGCAGAATTATAATCAACAAAACAATTCTACAACACATCCAATGAAAATGTGAAACCATGGGTCAATGAAAGGTCTCTATTTCCTGTGTGCTTCTT
>NW_012141635.1:2574206-2574841 GCF_000956105.1 Propithecus coquereli
ATGGGGAACAGATTTCTCTTATATACAGGTATTTCAAACGACCATTAGATACCTACTAATTTTTTTCTGATTAGTCTGAAGCAAGCAGATTAAGAGCAATTTCTGTATGCTCAAGGGATATACAGTCCAATGGAAGGTAGGGAATGGAAGTAATATATCTTACTATGATAATTGCTGTTTTGGAAATTATTACCATGCTATCATTGTACAGTTAATGCAGAAGAAAGATTATGCAAAAGTTTTCTCAACCGCATTCCCACTGTCATTCTACTCTACCCCTCGTGAAGGAAGACATCAATGACTATTTCTTAGCCATCCTTCTCCAAATATCTTCTACCTTAAATAATGTATATGTTCTCGTAACTGCAGTAACCCCCTCCGTGCTGATGAACTGCAAGTCTATACTTCATCCCTGTTCTTTCCACATGAAGTCGTGCTCTAAGGAGGATATCACATTTTTGCGTAAAGCTCATATGATAGATGAATTTATTTTCTTCCCACAAAACAACACCCATTGTTGACCCATTTAACAAATATTTATTCAGTAAATACTTATGGAATGCCTATTGAATTTCAGAGATCATGCTAAGTATTTCCTTATTGTTTATTTCTTTTTATAATACCTTTTTTTAGAT
>NW_012141635.1:2576354-2577031 GCF_000956105.1 Propithecus coquereli
AGTCGTGTGTAAATATATCCCTCTGGGAAATTCAGAGTTGGAAAGACCTCAGGAGGACTTTCTATCCAGACATGGAAGCACGAGGCTACAGTGAAGCTATTCATGCCACATCTCTCCTCTTACACCTTTTTTGTGAAAGTGATTCCTATCTTCGTCAGTTCCCACGTCAACAAAATATTTCTTAAGACAGATGCCTGAAATAAAGTATAAAATCTCAAATAAAAACCTAAAAGGAACTTCTGATATAATTTCAATGAAAGGTTGGAACTATATTTACTATTTGTATTACATTAATTTTGGATGTATTCAAGGCAAGTACAACTCCTCAGAAATATTATGTTTTCATGTTTTAAGACAATTTATTGTATCATTTCATCCCAAATTGTCCTCATCTCTCATAAGCCTAATAGTATACATGCAAGTTAGAAACATAAAATCATCTGAAAGAAAAAAGTGAGACGTGGGTAGAAAACTGTCCACCTAAGCTGGTTTTACTGTTTTATCTGAATGACTATGAAACATTAAGTGGAATCTCTGTAATAATGACATATCCCTAGTGGGAATATTACATAAACTCATCATAAGGCAACAAAGTAGTAGTAGTCAGTGAAAATATGAAAGTAAAGTGCTAGTTAATAGTATTACTAATACTAAGAGTTAACTGGGTAAAAACAATA
>NW_012141635.1:2578716-2580281 GCF_000956105.1 Propithecus coquereli
GTATAAGTAGATATAATTATGCACATAATTGGTCTGTTCTCATTTAACGGTTAATATTTTTTACTTGACTTCATCAAAATATTCTAGTCATTGGTTGTAAAGTAATCATCCTGGCCCTGACGTTGGACATCTTTTCTTTGGAGTCAAACTTAAACACATTTCTGCCTTCTTTACTATGTTCCCCACTGTGTTGAACACATGAAACTTGATACAATGAGATTATGAAATGCGAAACGACTTTATGTTTCACCATTTGCCATTCCAAGCTTGTTATGGCAGCATCTATCCTCACTCAGAACCCCTGGTTAAAATCCTCCGCAGGTTCTACAGTTTTTCAGTTAGACAATTCAAGTATCTTCGATACTTTACTTCACAGAACATGGTCACGACTTTCTTCTTCTACTTTGGACCTATTTCCCGAAGGAATTCCGGGGAGGCAACGTGATGCAGGAACATGATCAGCTGCTGTGTTTTTTCCCCATCTTTCAATTTTCTCCTTTCCCCAGTTTGTTGGCCAAGAATTCTGGCTCTTCCAGTATCAAAGGGGCTTTTCTAGAGTTGGAGTTGGAGGGGAGAAGGAGCAAGAAAACAGGAAAAAAATTAGGGTGAGGAAATGTCTTAACGGGATCTTTTTTGACTGCTACATTTGTTATCTAAAATTGGTACTAATTAGGCTTTGTGAATGTTCAGAACTCTTGTGGTCTTTTTGTCATTTCAAAGTTCCCCATGATGATCTCAATACAGTAAAGTTCACCAGTTCAGGGAATACATTCTCTTGCTCCTCTTCTGAGACCTCCAGTCCCCACGCCCCTCAACACTGTATTCTGTAGCCTCTGCTAGGTTCCCCTCACCCTGGAAGGCTGGCCTGTTGGTTCAGCCTTGGTTATGTTCCACAGCATCCACTTGGCCCAGGAAACACTATCTTCACGTGTGCTTTTCCCCTTACAATTCTGGAAGCAGGCCATTGCTAACACAGCCACCTCTCCTTGCTGCCGTTTAGCCAGCTAGCCAGCGGCAAACAGTTTCTTGTTTTTAGGCTTTTCACCTTATTAATCTGGCACCGGCCTGAGTATACCACAGGTTCCAAGGGACACAGTTAACTCTCTTCTTTGAAGCTTCTTGTATTCAGTTTAGGTTGAATCAGTTTTTGCTAAAAACCTTAGCAAGTTCTGTCAAAGCAATCTACCACCAAACTTTGGAATAGAAAAAAAAAATTCAACTGTTGTTTTGTACTAAATAGTCTTACATTAGCAAAGATTGAGACATAAAAAGCCTCAATTTAACATCTAGTACATGAGCCCTTATTACTAAACCCTGTGAACCCCCTTCCTGACCCCTATGATCATCTATATTTTCTCTAATATACCTCTTGTGTAAATGTGCCACATATTCGATGAGTCTTCGGGTAGTTTTGTGACTACTTAGAATCATATAATGTATCTAGTTTTTTGGGAAAATTGCAAATCATATATAAATAAAATAGGTTTTTCTTATATAAAGATTTACTTTGAAGAATACGAGTTGATATACTAATCCACAAAAAGTATTGGTGTGGTGTCTTTAAT
>NW_012141635.1:2581766-2588054 GCF_000956105.1 Propithecus coquereli
AACTGTTTAAACGGCCCAATTTTCTAAAAGTCCAGAACGACTTTCAAAAGTACACATGCAAACAATTTAGTAAGAAATCTAACTATTCTAATTAATTTACACATGCAAATTATCTTTTCATACAGAAAGTTTATATATGCAATTATAGAGTCTGCACTGAAATTCAGCCTTAAATGTCAGAACTATTAATCTACTGTCACTAAAAACTTTATATTTTAATTAGAGTGAGTATTTTAATGATTAGCCATGTTTTTCATTTGTTAAAATATGGCAAATATATTAGAATGGTATAATTAACAAATGATAACCATAATTAGATTTCTCCACCACCACTTTAAGAAAAGTATGTGGAATGAAGCCTACTGTAGTATTAATCCTTTTATTAGTAAAACAAACAAAGAGAAAAACAGAATAAACTTTAATGTCAATGCTATAATTAGTACAATTATGTTAATAAAAAATAACAAGAGTAAGTGATCATTCTATTAATAGTTCATTTACTCTCTCAAATTTTATTTATTGGACAACTATTAGGTATCAATTTTTTATGCTGTGATCTGGATATACCAAGAGAAATACAATTAATTTTGGTTCTGAGATGCATAATTTATAAGATCTCAGACACTTATAACACAACGTAATAGTGGTATGAAGGTATGAACATAATTCTGTAGAATGAGGTGAATACTATCTAGGTTAGTAGAAGTCTGACAGAGAAATAAAACTTGAGCTAGTTCTTACAAAATGAGTTGAAGTTTAACACAAATAAACAGATAACAGAAAGAGAGAAAATTTAGATTAAAAAACAGCATTAGCAAAAACACAGAGAGGAAAACCCATGATGCATTTGAGAAATATGTGTATTTCAGTTTTGCTGCTGTGCAGGACATGCGAATGGACGTGATGGGAAAAGGTGAGAAATCTGATCAGGGACAAACTGTATAGGTCCATTTTTATAAACAGAAGTATTTCAGACTTTGCTCTGTGTGTACCCAGAAGACAAAAAAATTCAATAGACTCTGGTGTAATCATCAGTGTTTTTGTAGGTGTGGTTACTTTGAAGGGGCACTTGGAGAAAGGAGAGCAGTCACCCATCATCTTAGGTGCTATGGGATGCAGAGAAAGAGATATTGGGGTGGGAGGAATGACACAGATCTATTAGGGATTTTTCTCTTAATCAATCAGTCAAATAGACATTTTTATGATCAATATGGATAAGGCCACAACATGTGAAACAATGTGCTGTAGAGATAAAGCATAGTCAGCAAATAGCCAACGCACATGCAGTTCTGAAAGCACCTTTGCAGCCCCCTTTTTTATCCAGCTTGCTCTTGGTTACGTGATTTTGTTTCACCTTCATTTAATTATCATAGTCTGATTTTCTGTAATGCTTGACCCAATTCAAGTGCTGCACATATTCAACTAGGTGTTTTTTGAAAACTGTGTACACTCTTCTGACCATTTTTCTCATATTATGTCTTAGTGTTTTCTTTCCTGATCAATGGTACCAGAATGTTTTTCTTCTTGTTTTACAACATAGGTGTGTAATTATTTTTATGGGATGCTTAACCTGCTTTTTTTTTTTATTTCAGCATATTATGGGGGTACAAATGTTTAGGTTACGCTTAACCTGCTTTAAATTAGAAAATTAGAACTACAAAAGATTACTAGGCACTGTAATAAAAAAAAAAAATCCCCCGGATGTGATTCATCACTCAGCAATGCTTCCATTCTCTTTATCTTTTCCCATCTTAAGGTTGCTGTTCTGGTTCATTGCTGTTTGATGAGTATATTTTTTCATGAATTTTGCTCAGATGTGGTACGTGGTTGATATACTATCTGCTCCTTGCTATATTCTGGAATCTTTCTTTCATCCTGACAGATAAGGCTTCATAGCTTGCAATCTTTTCTTTCAATAAACTGTTGATATCATACAAACTTCATGCTTAAAGCCTTTCAGTTCAGAGTTCAGATACCACTCTGCTTTATGTTTCCTTTGTCCATAACTTCCTTCTTCTGTGCAGAAGCTTGAAAAGTTTCTTATTATCATCAGGATTCAGGAATATTATGTATGTCTACTTCTCATCAATTGAGTGTACAGCTCAGCAAATCTTTTCAATCAAGAATCTTGGTCTTTCTTCAGCTCATTTAAATTTTCTGCTAGTGTTTAAGTATATTCTACATCCGTTAATGTTACTGTTTCTGAAAAACATCTATTCCCAGGTTACTTCTCTTGGCTCTACCACACAAATGTCTTACTTTCCTCTCATCTCTTTATCTCTTTGCTCTTTGTTTTATATCTCTTGCACTCGGTTCATTATGATATTAACTAGTTCCAAAGTAATAACAAAAATAAAGATCTCAAAACATGCAGAGCAAAAGCCAATATTGTTTCAAAAATTCAAGTTTAAAAAAGTGCCATTATTTTAGGAGAAACTATTATTACCATCAATCAAAAATGAAAAGCTAAAAAGGTTTTTCACATAAAAGTTCAGTTAAGATAAATAGGTTATGGTTATTATTACAAATCATAATATTCATTGTTTTCAAAAATATAGGTTAATGATATATACGTAATGATTATGGGTAGTTTAAATCTACACAAAGGGATATTGGACAGTATATATACAAAGGTTTCATATTGCAAATATTTTTAATTCAGTAATTTTTCTTTTAAATTTGTATTTGAGAAGTAAAATACAAATTCACAAAAACTATATAAAGGAGTGTTTATTATAGCTTTGTTTTTACTGGAAGAAATGTAATGTAATGTTCACTGTATTTCTGTAGTATGTATAGCACGTGGTGTCATTTTTTCCTCTGGTTACTTTAAAATTTTCTTCCTATCACTCTATTTCAATAATTTGATTATGATGTGACTTCACATGGTTGTGTTTAGTTCTACTCTGTTCAGGGTTCAGTACACATGTTTTTATAGTTTCTACTTTTCATAACTTTCAGAAAATTTACAATCATTATTTTTTTGTATATTTTTCTCTTCCCTTTCTCTCATTCTGCTCATTTCAGGATGCCAAATACATGAATGGTACACTGCTTGATATTGTCTAATATGTCAATTAATCCTTATTCATTCTTCAGTCTCTTTTTCCCTTTGCTCTTCATTTCAAATAATGTCTATTGCTGTATCTTTAATTTCACAGATTTTTTCTGTAGTATCTAATCTGCAATTAAGTCTATACAGTGAATTTTATTGTATACAAAGTATATTTCATTCATAAAGTTTCCATTTAATTTTGTTTTTATATTTTCATTTACTTTTCCAGGTATGTTCCTGTTTTTCATGTTTTTGACAATATTTATATTTTTGTAACTGTTCTTATTGTTTTTTCCCATAAATTTCATCATCTCTGTCATTTCTATATTTGTTTTGATATATTGAATTTGTCTTTGTCTCATGGGTCACATATACCTGTTTTTTTTTTTATTTATTTTGTCATACATGGTAATTTCTGTTTGGTTTTGGGAGCTATAAATTTTATTTTGTTGCTTGCAGAATTTTGTCATTTTCCTTTGAATAAAGTTAGATTTTGTCTGGTATGCAGTTAAGTTACTTGCAGATTAGTTCGATTATTACAAGTGTGTGTGTGTGTGTGTGTGTGTGTGTGTTTTAAGTGCACAATCAGAGCAGCCTTTTTCTAGGCTTATTTTACCCCATCATAAGGCATGACCTTTCTGATGACTCTTCTCATTGTCCCTGCTAATGGCAGCACAACCTCGTCTCAGATTTGTGTAAGGTCTCTTTGGCTTCTTTTTTCTTTAGTGTGGTTTAGAAAGCACACCAATTATATGCTGAAGAAATTGTAATAATGCCTCTGTTCTTTTCCTTCTCTAAAGAATCACAGTCCTGTGCTGCCAATTCCTCAATATTGGATTGGAATGCTATTATTTCAAATATATTGACTGATTGCTCAATTGTTTATGATAATGTTACCTATTCTAGCAGTGTCCAATGGGTCAGTGTTGGAGGAATCTGTGTTGCCAGCTTATCTGTGTGCACATGCAAAATGAAAATATTATCCTCATTTGACTTACAGTGAGAGTTGGGGCATTATTTTCCTGGCTTTGGGAATGTTCTGATCATTCTATGACCCATTTGATATCATTTGTATTAATCATTTTTCTACTCAAATTAGCAAGATTTGATAATTTTGCTTTCAACTAAGAATCTTAAAAGATATAAAAGGCACTAGTAATTTTGTTGAATTTATGCTGCAAAAAAACCTGGTCCTCACTATTATAGATATAGGAAACATTTGTCCCAATTTCTGGCACATTAGTATTTGATTTTATATTTAGAGGGTGTTTGGGTATTATTCAACTTCCTCTGGCTACTATATAAAATCACAATGCTAAATTATTAATTTTCAATTAAATGTATAACTGTAAAATATGCAAAATTGTTTGTTCTGCATTATCATCTGATCGTCTGCCTTTAGCAAGTCTCTGAAATGTTTCATCATAATCTGAGAACCCATTGCCAATATGTTCAATTAGAAAACTGTAATTATTTTGTTCAAATATTTACTGGTATCATGTTAACGCAGCCTGATGTACACCTCTCTCATTAATGATTGTAATATCCAAATGTATTGTGTTTAGCATCTTCACATGAAACACTGAAGTGAGTAGCGCTTTGCCAGTGGAACCACAATTTCAAATTCTTTTGGTCAGGAGAAGCAAGATGGCAGATGAGAAAAACCACCGGCCAGAGTGTCTGTGCAAGAAAGATAGATTTTAGAAGAAAGTGAAAAAAAAAATAATAAGCAGGCAGACAGACATATATCGGATGAGAGTCAGAAGGAAGGGTGCCTGAAACTACAGGCGATCCAATGGGAAGAAGTTGCAGAGGATGACTAGAAGGAGAAAGGCCCCCAGAGGCTTGGAGACCAGCAACAAGGGTAGGTGGACCAGTTAAATTTCCCCTCCCTGGCATCTCGGACTGCTGGTGGGCTCCTGAGTGGTTGGAGAGACCTGTTAACACCAGCCCAGAGACAGCTGACACCAGTGAGTGGTGAGCCTCTTGCCAACAAGGCACCAGGATCCCAGCTCCCTCAGGGCACCTCCCGGCCTGCAGACCCGAACTGATGGGCAGGCGCCATATTGCTTCATTCTCCCCTTCCCCTCCCTTACCTGTGGCTGCCAAGAGAGACAATTTAGCCACTACCTGGAGGCATCTGCAGGGAATGGGACCTTTCCTTCTGGAGCCTCACAGCAGACTGAGGGGTACTCACACTGTGAGCTACCTACCTGCCAGCCCTCCCAGGTGCTGCTTGCCTGAGGACTCCAGTAAAGTGGGGCAAATCTCGAGACAGAGAGACATTGATCCAGCTTGGGCACCCTATGGGTGACTTGAGACCAGCACTCTTCTCTCTTGCAGGGTCAGGGATTGATCTCTGGGGCCCAGGGGACAGGCCTGCAGAGCACATCCGGCACACCCAGGTCTCAGTTGCATTGGTCGGGGGCACAGAAGGGATATTTGTGAATGAGTCTACTGAGGTGTGTGTGCCTTCATGGATAGACCAATGTGCTTGAGGGGAAACCCTCCTCCCATGAGAAGGCCACGTGCCCAGCTCAGTCTGCGATCCTGGGCAGGGACACTCCCGGCCAGCATCGCAGCCAAGGAAGATCCACTGGCTTGAAGTCCTGCCCACTGGCACAGACCCAGGAGAAACCACAGAATAGGGGAGGGTGGAAAGGAGCAAGGTCTGCTCTAGACTGCAGGTCTCAGACAACCCCACACACACACATAGACTTTCGGCTGAGTGGAGAAATTTCAGCCCCTCCCAGGCAGCTTTGCCCAGAAGCAGAGAACAGATCTTTGACCCCTGCTAACAGCATTTGTGGAGCTTGAGGGCAGGCTCTCCCAACCCAGCTCTACCCAGCCTCAATCCTCAACCTGCCCTAACTGAGGTGGAGAATATGGACACACCTGGAAGTCCCAGGGCCCCACCCACCACATAAGACACTAGAATGCCTCTCCAGAGGAACAAGAGCTGGTTACAGTACCCCAAAACAACACTGCAGCTTGCTCCTCCCAGCAAGCACCACCTACTGACAGGAAGGTCAATTTGCACACCCTTTTACTACATCTACTGACTCATCACACAGGGTGTGGTTGAATCTCACCCAAAAACACCAACTCTGAAAGTATGAAGAACAAACGGAAAGCACATCCCCAAAGGGGAGCACCAGCTTTCTAGCCATGGACATCAACCAAATTCAGAACACTAAAATGACAGAAGAAGAATTTTGAACATGGATAGTAAG
>NW_012141635.1:2600660-2601733 GCF_000956105.1 Propithecus coquereli
TGTGCAATATCTCTTAGACATACTGATTTCATTTCCTTTGGATATATACACAGTAGTGGAATTTCTGGATCATAGGGTAGTTCTACTTTTAATTTTCTGAGGAATCTCCATACTGTTGTTCATATTGGCTGCACTAATTTACATTCCCACAAACAGGTATAAGGTTTCCCCTTTCTCCACATCCACACCAACATTCATTATTCCCAGTCTTTTTGATAATAGCCATCCTAGTGGCAGTGAGGTGATATTTCACTGTGGTTTGGGTTTACATTTACCTGATGATTAGTGATGTTGAGCAATTTTTAATGTACCTGTTGGCCATATGTGTGTCTTCTTTTGAGAAATGTCTATTCAAATCTCTTGCCCATTTTTTTTTTATTACAGAATATTATGGGGGTACAAATATTTTGGTTACATGTAATGCCTTTGCCTCGCCCAAGCAAGGGCTACAAGCTTGCCCTTCCCCCATACAGTGCACTCTGCTTCCATTAATTGTGAGTTTACCAACCCCCCACAAAACCGGCACCCAGTGAATATTACTACCATGTGAGCACCGTAGTGTTGATCAGTTAGTACCAATTTGATGGCAAGTACATGTTGCACTTGTTTTTCCATTCTTGGATTACCTCGCTTGGAAGGATGTGTTCAAGCCCTATCCAGGATAATATAAGAGATATGAGGTGCTAGCTCACCATTGTTTTTTGTAGTTCAGTAGTATTCCATGGTATACATATACCACATCTTACTAATCCACTCATATATTGATGGGCACTTGGGTTGTTTCCACATCTTTGCTATTGTGAATTGTGCTGCCATAAACATTCGAGTGGAAATATCTTTATCATAGAATGTCTTTTATTCCTTTGGGTAGCTACCTAGTAGTGGGATTACTGGAACAAATGGTAATTCTATTTTTAGCTCTTTATGTATCTACAAATGACTTTCCACAGGGCTTGTAATAAATGCAGTCCCATCAGCAATGTAAGAGTGTCCCAATCTCTCCACATCCATGCCAGCATTTGTTGTTTTGGGACTTTTTTATAAAGACCACTCTCAATTGATTTAGGTGATAT
>NW_012141635.1:2601783-2604463 GCF_000956105.1 Propithecus coquereli
TTAAGAGAGTACTAAAACACAATAGTAGGCTATAATTAATAGAGAATAATACCTGCAAAAATATAAAAGTGAAAATGGATGGAAAATTTGTGCATATTTACTCAGCATCAGAAATGTGTCAGAAATTACCTTCCATTCTTCACATTACAATCACATTTAGATAGAGCCGTTATCATCCCCATTCTACATATGAGTGATGGGAAGGCTATAGAATTTGCAAAAGGTTATGCAGATATAAGTTCTACATCCAGGAGCTATACTCAGGCCATCTTGCTCCAGATGCTATTATGTAATATTATCATAATATGAAATCCCTGGTCCTTTGTAACTCCTCCAATTATTTATGATCCTCTAAGTGGAGAAGAAATGGGTCTTAGTTACTAACTCAATTTATTTTTAATCATAACACATTAAAAATCTTCACTCTGAACCAAAATTGGTTAAATTTAGAACCTAGGAGTATAACTTATAGCTGCACAACCATTTCAAGTTCCATAGCATCCCTATTACTCAGTATAAAAATGGGTATAATAACTAGTCCTATCTAAAAGTAGGTTTTACATGTAAAGAATGAAGGATATGGGAGGAGCCAAGATGACGGACAAGAAAAGCCACTAGTCAGAAAGTCTCTGCAAAAAAGACGAATTTTAGAAGAAAGAGAAAAAAAAATAAGTTAGCAGAGAAACATAGATCGGGTGAGGGTTGGAAGGAAGGGTGCCTGAAACTACAGGAAACTCCACGGGAAGACATTGCAGAGGAGAACTGGAAGGAGAAAGGTCCTGAGAGGCTTGGAGACCAGCGACAAGGGTAGGTAGAGCGTTAACTTCCCCCTTCCTTGCAACTCAGACTGCTGGTGGGCTCCTGAGCGGCTGGAGAGATCTGCCAACACCATCCCAGAGACGGCTGTCACCAGTGAGCAGTGGCCTGTTGCGGGCTCAGTGCCGGACTCCCAGGCCCCTCGGGGCACCTCTCCAGACACAGACCCGGGACTATCGGCAGACGCCGTAGTACTCCATTCTCTCCTTCCCCCTCCCTACCCGTGGGTGTCCAGTGAGACAATTTAGCCATCACATGGAGGCATCTCCAAGGAATGGAACCTTACCTTTTGGGGCCCTACAGCAGACTGAAGGGTACTCAGACTGCGAGATCCCTACCTGCCAGTCCTCCCAGGTGCTACTTGCCTGGGGACTCCAGGAGAGTGGGGCAAATCCTGAGATGGAGTGAAATCAATCCAACTTGGGCACCCTATAGGTGATTCAAGACCAGCGCCCCTCCCCCTGGCAGGATCAGGGATTGATCTCCAGGGTCCAGGGGACAGGCCTGCAGACCAGACCCCGTACACCCAGGTCACGATCGCACTGCCTTGGGGCATGGAGGAGAGATCTGTGAAAAAGCCTACTGAGGAGTGTGCGCCTTCAGGGGCAGATCAGCGTGGCAGAGCGGCAACCCTCCTTCCAAAAGAGGGCTGTGCACCCAACTCAGGCTATGATCCTGGGTAGGGAACCTCCTGGCCCACCTCACAGCCAGGGCAGATCCATTGGCCTGAGGCCCCACTTGCTGGCAGAGGCCTGGGAGAGGACACGGAGAGGGGGAGATTGGAGGGGAGCGAGACCTGCTCCAGAGTGCAGGTCTTGGACAGCCCCACCCCCCAAGCCCAGACTTTCAGCCCCTCCCGGCAATTGTGCACAGGAACAAAAGAGCAGAACTTCGACCCCTGCTAACAGGAGTTGTGGAGCCTGAGGGCAGGCTTACAAACCCAGCCCGACCTAGACTCACTCCGGGTCTGACCCTGTGAAGGTGGAGAAGGACAGCCCAGGTTACGATCCTGGGTAGGGAACCTCTGGCCCACGTCACAGCCAGGAGAGATCCATTGGCCGGAGGTCCTGCTTGCTGGCAGAGCCATGGGAGAGGCAACGGAGAGGGGTAGAGTGGAGGGGAGCAAGATCTGCTCCAGAGTGCGGGTCTTGGACAGCCCCATCCCCCAAGCACAGACTTTCAGCTGAGTGGAGCCATTTCAGACCCTCCCGGCAACTCTGCACAGAAACAAAGTGTAGACCTCAGACCCTGCTAACAGCAGTTGTGGAGCCTGAGGGCAGGCTTACCCAATCCAGCCCCACCCAGACTCATTCCCCCCACTGAGGTGGAGAATAAGGACACACCTGGAAATCCCAGGACACCACCCACCACCAGAGGCACAAGAGGGCCTCTCTAGAGGAATAAGAGCTAGCTACAGGACCCAAAAACAGTACTGCAGCTCTCTACTCCCTGCAAGTGCCACCTACTGACAGGGAAGTCATCCTGCACACCCTTTTACTGCATCTACTGATTCATCATAAACAGTGTGGTCGAATCTCATCCACAAACACCGCCTACTGGCTCAGAGACTAAAAAGGGCGTGTCATTATCCAAACGAAAATCTAAAGGCAAGAAGGAACAACTGATAGAGATGTGAAGGAACCAGTGAAAGAACTCAGGAAGTATGAAGACTCAAACGAAAAGTACACCCCCAAAGAGGAGCAACAGCTCCCCAGTAACGGACATTAGCCAAACTCAGAACACTAAAATGACAGAAGAAGAATTTCAAACATGGATTGTAAGAAAACTGAATGATATGCAAGAAAAAATGGATAACCAACACAAAGAAACAAAAAAAAAATCGGGGACTTGGAAGAAAATAAAC
>NW_012141635.1:2604513-2605948 GCF_000956105.1 Propithecus coquereli
CCAGGACTTAGAAGAATAATTAACTAAAGAAATTGGAATATTAAAGAAAAATCAAACAGAACTTCTCGAAATGAAGAGTTTATTCAAGGAATTACAAAACACAGTGGCAAGCCTCAAGAGCAGGGTAGATCAAACAGAAGAAAGAATCTCAGGGACTGAAGATAATACCTTTCAATTAAATAAGTCAGTCTCAGACCTAGAGCAGAGAAATAAAAGAGCAAAGCCTACAAGAAATGTGGGATTGGGATAGCGGACCCCAGAGAGCCCTGTGAAGCCCCACCGCCGCCGCCGGCCTAGTTACCATCACACATCGGGAGGAGCCGCAGCTGCCACAGCAGGCCCCAGTCACCATCACCGTAACCATGAGCAGCGAGGCTGAGACCTAGCAGCCGCCTGCCACCCCCGCCCTCAGCGCTGCCCACTCCAAGCCCGGCACCACGGGCAGCGGAGCAGGGAGCAGTGGCCCAGGTGGCCTCACATTGGCGGCGCCTGCCGGTGGGGACAAGAAGGTCATCGCAACGAAGGTTTTGGGGACAGTAAAATGGTTCAATGTAAGAAACAGATATGGTTTCATCAACAGGAATGACACCAAGGAAGATGTATTTGTACACCAGACTGCCATAAAGAAGAACAACCCCAGAAAGTACCTTCGCAGTGTAGGAGACGGAGAGACTGTGGAGTTTGATGTTGTTGAAGGAGAAAAGGGTGCGGAGGCAGCAAATGTCACAGGCCCTGGTGGAATTCCAGTTCAAGGCAGTAAATATGCAGCAGACCGTAACCGTTACAGACACTATCCACGTCGCAGGGTCCTCCATGCAGTCACCAGCAGAATCATCAGAACAGTGAGCGCGGGGAAGAGAATGGGGGACCGGAGCGTGCTCCTGAAGGCCCGGCAACGTGGCCCCACCGCAGGCAAAGGCTCCCACCTTACTACATGCAGAGACCCTGTGGGCGTGGACCACAGTGTTCCAACCCTCCTGTACAGGGAGAAGTGATGGAGGGTGCTGACAGCCAGGGTGCAGGAGAACAAGGTAGACCACCAGTAAGACAGAATATGTATCGGGGTTATAGACCACGGTTCTGCAGGGGCCCTCCTCGCCAAAGACGGCCCAGAGAGGACGGCAATGAAGAGGATAAAGAGAATCAAGGAGATGAGACCCAAGCTCAGCAGCCGCCTCAACGTCGGTACCACCGTAACTTCAATTACCGACGCAGACGCCCAGAAAATCCTAAACCACAAGACGGCAAAGAGACAAAAGCAGCCGATCCACCAGCTGAGAATTGGTCCACTCCTGAGGCCGAGCAGGGCCGGGCTGAGTAAACGCCGGCTGACCATCTCTACCATCGTCCGGTTTAGTCATCCAACAAGAAGAAATGAATATGAAATTCCAGCAATAAAAAATGAACGAAAGATTGGAGCTGAAGACCTTAAGTG
>NW_012141635.1:2607013-2610934 GCF_000956105.1 Propithecus coquereli
CTAAAACACAATAGTAGGCTATAATTAATAGAGAATAATACCTGAAAAATATAAGAGTGAAAATGGATGGAAAATTTGTGCATATTTACTCAGCATCAGAAATGTGTCAGAAATTACCTTCCATTCTTCACATTACAATCACATTTAGATAGAGCCATTATCATCCCCATTCTACATATGAGTGATGGGAACGCTATAGAATGTGCAAAAGGTTATGCAGATATAAGTTCTACATCCAGGAGCTATACTCAGGCCATCTTGCTCCAGATGCTATTATGTAATATTATCATAATATGAAATCCCTGGTCATTTGTAACTCCTCCAATTTTTTATGATCCTCTAAGTGGAGAAGAAATGGGTCTTAGTTACTAATTCAATTTACTTTTAATCATAACAAATTAAAAATCTTCACTCTGAACCAAAATTGGTTAAATTTAGAACCTAGGAGTATAACTTATAGCTGCACAACCTTTTCAAGTTCCATAGCATCCCTATTACTCAGTATAAAAATGGGTATAATAACTAGTCCTATCTAAAAGTAGGTTTTACATGTAAAGAATGAAGGATGTGGGAGAAGCCAAGATGACGGACAAGAAAAGCCACTAGTCAGAAGGTCTCTGCAAAAAAGACGAATTTTAGAAGAAAGAGAAAAAAAAATAAGTTAGCAGAGAAACATAGATTGGGTGAGGGTTGAAAGGAAGGGTGCCTGAAACTACAGGAGACTCCACGGGAAGACATTGCAGAGGAGAACTGGAAGGAGAAAAGTCCCAAGAGGCTTGGAGATCAGCGACAAGGGTAGGTAGAGCGTTAACTTCCGCCTTCCTTGCAACTCAGACTGCTGGTGGGCTCCTGAGCAGCTGGAGAGATCTGCCGAAACCATCCCAGAGACGGCTGTCACCAGTGAGCAGTGGCCTGTTGCGGACTCAGCGCCAGACTCCCAGGCCACTCGGGGCACCTCCCCAGACGCAGACCCTAGCCTATCGGCAGACGCCATAGTGCTCCATTCTCTCCTTCCCCTTCCCTACCCGTAGGTGCCCAGTGAGACAATTTAGCCATCACACGGAGGCATCTCCAAGGAATGGGACCTTACCTTTTGGGGCCCTACAGCAGACTGAGGGGTACTCAGATTGCAAGATCCCTACCTGCCAGTCCTCCCAGGTGCTACTTGCCTGGGGACTCCAGGAGAGCGGGGCAAATCTTGAGGTGGAGTGAAATCGATCCAACATGGGCACCCTATAGGTGATTCAAGACCAGCACCCCTCCCCCTGGCAGGATCAGGGATTGATCTCCAGGGTCCAGGGGACAGGCCTGCAGACCAGACCCCGTACACCCTGGTCATGATCGCACTGCCTTGGGGCATGGAGGAGAGATCTGTGAAAAAGCCTACTGAGGAGTGTGTGCCTTCAGGGGAAGATCAGCATGGCAGAGGGGCGACCCTCCTCCCAAAAGAGGGCTGTGCACCCAACTCAGGTTATGATCCTGGGTAGGGAACCTCCCAGGCCATGTCACAGCCAGGGAAGATCCATTGGCCTGAGGCCCCACTTGCTGGCAGAGGCCTGGGAGCGGACACGGAGAGGGGGAGATTAGAGGGGAGTGAGACCTGCTCCAGAGTGCAGGTCTTGGACAGCCCCACCCCCCAAGCCCAGACTTTCACCTGAGTGGACCCATTTCAGCCCCTCCCGGCAATTGTGCACAGGAACAAAGAGCAGAACTTTGACTCCTGCTAACAGGAGTTGTGGAGCCTGAGGGCAGGCTTACAAACCCAGCCCCACCCAGAATCAGTCCGGGTCTGACCCTGCGGAGGTGGAGAAGGACAGCCCAGGTTACGATCCTGGGTAGGGAACCTCTGGCCCACGTCACAGCCAGGAGAGATCCATCGGCCTGGGGCCCCGCTTGCTGGCAGAGGCCTGGGAGAGGACAAGGAGAGGGGGAGAGTGGAGGGGAGCCAGACCTGCTCCAGAGTGCGGATCTTGGACAGTCCCACCCCCCAAGCCCAGACTTTCAGCTGAGTGGACCCATTTCAGCCCCTCCCGGCAACTCTGCACAGAAACAAAGAGTAGACCTCGGACCCTGCTAACAGCAGTTGTGGAGCCTGAGGACAGGCTTACCCAATCCAGCCCCACCCAGACTCATTCCCTCCACTGAGGTGGAGAATAAGGACACACCTGGAAATCCCAGGACACCACCCACCACCAGAGGCACAAGAGGGCCTCTCTAGAGGAATAAAAGCTAGCTACAGGACCCAAAAACAGCACCGCAGCTTGCTACTCCCTGCAAGTGCCACCTACTGACAGGGAGGTCATCCAGCACACACTTTTACTGCACCTACTGATTCATCATAAACAGTGTGGTTGAATCTCACCCACAAACACCGCCTACTGGCCTAGAGACTAAACAAGGTGTGTCATTATCCAAACAAAAATCTAAAGGCAAGAAGGAACAACTAACTGATCGAGATGGGAAGGAACCAGTGAAAGAACTCTGGAAGTATGAAGACTCAAACGGAAAGTACACCCCCAAAGAGGAGCAACAGCTCCCCAGTAATGGACATTAGCCAAACTCAGAACACTAAAATGACAGAAGAAGAATTTCAAACATGGATAGTAAGAAAACTGAATGATATGCAAGAAAAAATGGATAACCAACACAAAGAAACCACAAAAAAAATCCAGGACTTGGAAGAAAAATTCACTAAAGAAATTGAAAGATTAAAGAAAAATCAAACCGATCTCCTAGAAATAAAGGACTTATACAGGGAATTACAAAACATCATGGAAAGCCTCAAGAACAGAGTAGATCAAACAGAAGAAAGAATCTCAGAGATTGATGACAATTCCTTCCAATTAAATAAGTCAATCACATAAGTAGAGCAGAAAATTAAGAGAAAAGAAATAGCCCTACAAGAAATGTGGGATTATGTGAAAAAAACTGAACCTGAGGGTGATAGGGGTTCCGGAAGGTGAAGAAGAAAACACTCAAGGGCTGGATAAGCTATTTGAAGAATTAATAAAGGAGAATTTTCCAGGCCTTGCTAAAAATCTAGATATATAGGTACAAGAAGGTTAATGGACCCCAGGGGAGATTCAATGAAAATAGGAAGACACCACATCACGCAGTCATCAGATTGACCAAAATAGCCACGAAAGAGGCCCTTCTACGAGCTGTAAGGCAAAAGAAACAAGTAACATAAACAGGAAAGCCCATCAGAATAACTCCAGATTTCTCAACTGAAACCTACAAGCAATAAGATACTGGGGCCTCATTCTAATTCTTCTGAAACAGAATAATGCCCAGCCTAGAATCTTGTACCCTGCAAAACTAAGTTTTATATATGAAGGAAAAATAAAGACATTCTCAGATAAGCAAAGACTGAGGGAATTCACCAAGAAAAGACTAACTCTCCAAGAAGTGGTGAAAACAGAATTACACAAGGATCAGCACAATAAACACTCTCGAATGTGAAACCACTCAAAAGTTAGAGATCAAAGGCTAGATTCCACAATGGCTCAAGAGAGAAAACAAAGCAACAAAATGCAACCAAACAGAATGAACAGTAATTCACCCCTCTTATCAATTCTCTCAATAAATGTGAATGGTTTGAACTCCCCTCTCAAGAGATGTAGACTGTCCCAAGGATAAAAAAAAAAAAAACAAGCCAAGCATCTGCTGTCTCCAGGAAACGCATCTAACGTGCAAGGATGCATTTAAACTCAAAGTAAAGGGATGGAAATCAATATTTCAAGCAAATGGAAGCCAAAAGAAGGCTCGTGTGGCAGTTCTGATTCCAGACAACTTGGTTTTTAAATCAACAAAACTAATGAAAGACAAAGGTGGTCACTATATAATGGTGAAGGGTACAGTTCAACAAGAAGACATAACAATTCTGAATATGTATGCACCCAACTTAGGTGCACCCAGATT
>NW_012141635.1:2610984-2612199 GCF_000956105.1 Propithecus coquereli
GAGACTTGATTCAATTCATTTATTAATTCCAGGAGTCTCTTGGTTGAATCCTCGGGATTTTCTAGATATCATATTGTCAGCAAAGAGTGAGAGTTTGGGCCTTTCTGCCCCCATTTGGATACCCTTAATTCCCCTCTTTGTCTGATCTTTTACCCATTTTTAATTGCATTTTTTTTTTTTTTAACAATTGAGTTGGCTGAATTTTTTTATATTTTGGATATTAACCCCTTGTCCAATGCATAATTTGCAAATATTTTCTCCCATTCTGTAGTCTGTCTCTTCACTCTGTTGATTGTTGTCCTTGCTACACAGAAGCTTTTTAGTTTGATATAATCCTATTTGTTGATTTTTGCTTTTGTTACCTTAGCTTTTGAGGTCTTATCCAAAAAAATCTGTGTCCAGACCAATGAGATGAAGCATTCATTCTACCATTAAAAAACCCCATAAAATCCTGTCATTTGTGATAATATGGAACAACCTAGACAGAATTATGTTAAGTGAAATAAGCCAGGAAGAAAAGGACAAATATCACCCGATCTCAATCATGTGGAATCTGAAAAACTTGATCTTATAATAGAGAGTAGAGCAGTGGTTACCAACGTTTGGGGAGAGGAGGAAGGAGGGAGGACAGGGAAAAGTTGGTCAATGTGTATAAAATTACAGTTGTTAGATAGGAGGAAGACATTCTGGTGTTCTATTGCATAGAACAGTGACTGAGTTAACAATAATATATCATATATGTCAAAATAGCTAGTAGAGTAGATTTTGAATGTTCTCACTACAGAGAAATGACAAGTCTTTGAAGTGATGGATATGTTAATTACTGTGACTTGACCGTTACACAATAAATAATAGTACATGTATCAAAACAGCATACTGCACACATAATTGTTTGTAATTATTATGTGTGGATTGAAAATACAGTTTATAGGGAAATCACAATTAAAGAATAAAATGACAAAAACCATAGAAGATGTAAACAACATGACTAACACAAATAAAATTCAATCTTAATATAACATCTTTATTATACATATCTTTTAAAGTGCACATTGAATATTTACCAAAAAAAATTGCCTATGGCAAGTGCCTAGAACAAATTTCTGAAGATCGGAATCATCCCGAGTGTGATCTCTGTCTGCAGTGGAACTAAACTGCAAACTATTAATAAACTAGAGAACATTAATATATTGAAAAATTTCTAAATAACTAATG
>NW_012141635.1:2624759-2625359 GCF_000956105.1 Propithecus coquereli
TATATTTTCATTATTTTTTAAAAAATAATGGGTTTGTTAAATAATTTGTACAAAATCACATGATAGAAAGATGTATTGCAAGTATCTTTTCTCATTGTGTGGTTTTAATCTTCTCACCTTTAATGTTGCCTTTCTATAAACAAGTCATTCTATAAACAAGTCATTTACTAATACTTTAAGAGCTTTATAAACATATAATTCATACACAATAATATTAACATATCTAAAGTGTACTGTTTTATAAGTTTTCACATACACATATACTCAGTAAATCATTGCCAAAATTAAGATAATGAATGTGTTCATTAATCCTAAAAGTTCCATTATTCCTCTTTATAATCTCTCCTACCATTGTTCCCAAATCCCCAACTCCAGTACATTCACAGATCTTCTTTCTGCCACTATAGATTAGTTTGTATTTTGTAGAATTTTACATAAATGACATCATAAAATAGGCTTTTGTTTTTAGTCACCATTTGCTGTATCATAAGCAGTGAAGGAGAGCTCCAAATCCTTGGCAACTCCTTATGGCCACTTGTTTTACCACTGAGTACTCCAAGAGGTATACAGCAGTATGTCATTGTGATTTTAATTTGCAGT
>NW_012141635.1:2628027-2628432 GCF_000956105.1 Propithecus coquereli
GTAAATGAAAGTAGACTGTAAATGTCAATAAAATTTTGGAAAGTATAAAGAAGTTCAAGTGAAATCACTTAACTTTTCACTTTAAAATGTTCTTAAAAATGAAAATTAACTGCCTGCACAGTGAAAATAAAAAGTGATGTTCTGCTAAGAATCTTGGAAAGGACGGAGAATTGGAGTTTGAGGTAATCTTAAATGGTGGTCTGAAAAAGAAACATTGAATAAGTATTTGGTTAAGGAGAAGGTTAATCCCCAGATCCACTCTTCCAAACCCATGATCAAGTGTCTGCCTTTCCCAAATATAAGTAAATACAGTTTATTCCCTGATACTAAAAAAGACAAGTGCTAGACTATATATATTAGACATACATGGGAATGAAGGTAGATTATATGAATATGCACACAATG
>NW_012141635.1:2631582-2643180 GCF_000956105.1 Propithecus coquereli
TTGAGGTTGCTGTGAGCTAGGCTGACGCCACGGCACTCACTCTAGCCCGGGCAAAAGAGTGAGACTCTGTCTCAAAAAAAAAAAAGAATATGTTACAACAAAATAAGAATGTAAGGAATTCAAAAACACAAAATGAACTCAGGAGAGCAAGGGTTCATGGGAAAACAGATCCAACCAAGAAAGAGAAGAAAAAAATCTCCAAATGAAAATGATATTTTCTGAGCCATTTAAAATCATATACAGCAAGCCTAGAAAAGAGATAGTCCAGATTGGAAAAAAAGAAATGCAAAGGAAGCCTGGAGGAGGTTGGAGAGGGAAAAATAGAATTTGTAGGTTACTTGAGAAAATTGGCCTTATAAGAGGATTTTCATTATTCTTAAGTTTTGTGGATGAATAAGTGCTAAGTGCATAGAACAAAATATGGGTAAAATTAAGGTGATTGTTAATTTTAAGGAAAATAAAATATTTTCTATGAGAAGAAATGCTATTCTATATAACTTGGCTGTGAGAAAACATTTCCATAGATGCAACAATCTAAAAGCAGGATGTTGATTTTACAAAAATTATTGATGTAACTATACTAGGAAGATGAAAGTAGAAAGTTATGCATATGTTTGTACTGAGGGCTTTGGTAACACAGATCTGGAAGTAACTGTTGATTCTATTATTATATCACACCTGGTATCTGAATCAATAAGTTCTGTAAACTCTCTAAATATTTTCTAAGTCCTACTATCTATCACCTCCCAGTAATGGGCAGAATAGACGAGCTGTGTCTTTCCTACCTCGTAAGGTGAATAATTAAGCCATATCTTAAATCAGAAAGACTTCTTCCGGTTTCTCAGCAAGGGACTGACTTCCTGCAGTCTTTGGTATAGAGGCCCAAAGAAATAAACAATCTTTCATCTCCCAGAAATTGTTAGGAAACCACAACAATATAATGAGATACAATTAATTGCCAAATAAAAGCTATAAGCCACTTAAAAGGGACAAATTTCCAAGCAGAGAGGAAGACAAAAACTCATTTCTAATTAAATAAAACTAATGGGAGACAGAAATGAAAACCAAATTTGAAAATTCAAAACAGAGGGAAGTTAAAAATACAATTTATTTTAATAACTGAGAACAAGGATTCTATAATTTAGCTATAAATTAGAAGAAATAAAAGAGAAAATAGTCACAGTAGAGACTCTAATTACTGTCTGGAAAGATGGAAAATAAGAAATATCTCAGTTTAAAAAGCAAAAATCTTAACAGATTTAAACTTGGTCTAAATGGAGACCATAGGGCTGCAGTCTTTTCCTTTCACTGTATAATAGATGCTACTCTGTCATCTTTTAATTTCAATGTAGTAAGCAGTATTCTCAGAAGAAAAACTTTGGAATGCAAAATAATATGGAAGAAATGGATTAAGAGTAATTCTGTGCCCTTTCCTAGCCTCAGATTTGATCCTAAGTCTGCAGATTTGATCCTATATCAAAGTCCTTTTCAATATTAAATCTAAGTTATTTTAGGAATTAACCTATACTAGATATGTGAGACATGAAAATATTTCTAGGACTATTTTCTAGACACATTGTTTAGATTGAGTAAAGGGTAACTTTCACTGATGGGATACAGGCATCTCCAACATAGGGGCTAGTAATGTTACCTCCCAACTGGGATCGATTGCCCACTGTACAAAAGGAAACCGATACACTGAGACAGCAGACGTGGCCCTGGAGAAAGGGGTTAATATTACAGGATTCCAAGCGAGGAGATGGGAGAAATTTCTCATCCATCTCGCCAAGAATTTGGAAATTAGGGTTTTTGAAAATGGTTTGGAAGGCAGGAGGCTAGGGAATTGGTACTGATGATTGGTTAGGTTTGGGATGAAGTCATAGGGTGTTGAAATTGTTTTCTTGAACAGAGTCAGTTCCTGGATGGGGGTCAGAAGACCAGTTGAGTCAGTTCCTTGGTATGGGCCACTGGCTGGGTTGGGTCCATTAGTCCACTGGAGTGCAGGGGCTGGAAAATGTCTCAAAGACCAGCCTTTGGTTTCACAGTGGTGATGTTATCTATGGGAGCAATTAAGAAATCTATAATTTTTATGACTACCAATCTTATGTGACTCTTGAGCAGTCAGAAATTATAGGAAGGCAAGCTAGGGAACAATGGCTGTTTATCTTTTAACTATGCCTGTACACAGAGTTGAGGCTCCTATCACAGTTTAAACTATGTGGCGCTTTATTGATTTTATAAAGGGCAGTTTCAGTAATACTTCCAAGGGAGCTGAGTGAATCACAAGTGACATCTAGTTATATGCATGGAGAGAACTATGCGACTAACTAGGTATAAATGTTTAAATAACCCCAAAGTTAATGATTTCCCTGAATGGAGGTATGCACACATTCAAATAGTCTTTTGATCAAGGAACTCTTGGGAGTCAGAAGTTGTGTCTTACAGTCATGACATATTATTTATACTGATAAAGTGAATGCTGTTTTATTTTTTTAATCTGTACACTTCCTTAAACCTAGGTGAAATTGTGCTGGGTGAAGCTCATGAGTTTGAATGTGTAAGTGCCAAGGGAAAACTTCACCTTCACCCTCTGACAATTTGCTGAAAAATCAACTCACAAAGGGCAGATTAATTGAAGAAAAGGCATACAAATTTATTAATGTGCACACAGTGGAAAATCATAGAGTAATTAACCCGCTTCCCAATGAGGTGTAGAAGCCGATATACCATCTTGAGATTACAGAAAGGAAGGTGCCGAGAACGTGGCTCAGCAGGTCATGGTGGCAAATCAGGTTATGGCAGCAAGACAGATTATGGGAGAGAGAGAAGAGGAGGCTTGACTCCCAAAGGTGGTCTTTTTATGCAGATGAAACCTCAGGTAGCCACCTTCAGTGAGAATAAATGCCAGATATTTCTTTCAGACTTATAAAGGTTTCAGATTCTCAGTTAATCTTTCCTAGATCTGGACAAGAGAAGGCATCAGAGAAAACCTGGCTGCATCAATTCAGATTCTCTACAGATCCCACTCTCCCTCACGAAAGACAGCTTTGCAGGATTACTTCTGTTTTATGTCTCTCTGAAAAATCATCTCAAAATATGTCAAAGACATATATTTTGTGGTAAAATAGTTTGATTTCCTTCAATGTTTACTAAATCCCCAGGAACTCTGCTAGTAGAGTGGATGTTTTATAATAGAATATTAATCTAATTAAATAAGTAGCAGTCCTGACATATTTGGAAGTCGTCATCCCATCCTTACAACAAAGACAAGCTGAACAAACTGAAGTTAATGACTTTTCTTGGACTCATCAGATAACTGAGCTTGCAGGGCAAACCCCTGCCCCCAAATCTAGAAAAGACAGGCAAATACAGAGAGTCACCGCCAAGACCCGCTTACCTGGAAACAGATCTGCTCCGTAAGCTTCTATGCTCCCAGAGTGATAAACTGGTAGGAACGCTTACGTGGAAATTTTGATGAATTGCTGAAGGCTGAGTGTGGTATAGCTTGAGGGTGAGAGCCTTATTCATATCCCCCACACCGATATTCATGCCATGATACCTCTAGGATCCTCATAATAAAAAGCCAAGAAAGATTCTCTGCTACCCCTGTCAATGGGAGGGAGACCATGGACATAATGGAATGCATCCAGAAAGTTCTCCAAAAGAAAGAAAAAGAAAAGATAGCCCTAGGAAATTAATACACACACTAATGGTAATCAAAAGACAGCTGGGGTAACAATATATATTCAAACAAAATAGACTTCAAGGAAAATTATCAGGAATAAAAGGGGAGCATTACATACTGATCAAGGGGTCAATTCTTCAAGAAGACATCCCAATTGTAAATGCTTATTTTAATGGAAAATAAAAATGTCAGGACTCCTCCCCACTTCCCCATCCACCCACCCACCAGCCAAATCTTTATGAAAAAGGGAAGGTCAAGACTAGAGGTTGAGTCATGCAACACCCCTTTCCAAATGAATAGCTGCTACTAGAATTATGCATTAGCCATATCCCCCACAGAAAGATAAAAGGTCTGATGCATCTACAAGGACTGTACCCACAGATGGTTCATAAGGAAATTATTTGCTGGCCTTCCATAAACAAGGACATGCAAATTGTAACTTTGGGTCTGCAGGTGAAGTCTAGCTCCTAAAACTAAAGTCTGCTCAATTCCACACTAATAATGCTAATTATTTATCTTCCCAGGCACAGAACAGAGACAGAACAAGATCAACCCTCTTCCACCTACCCAGAGACATCTACGTAATTGACTCTTCCTTTACTCCCTTTTCCTATCCAAACATTCACGTTATCATATGTAAAAGGTAGATTTCCTGGGCCTCACAAAATATAGCCATTTGTCTCACTACACATCCCCTCTTCCTTTTTCTTTCTGTATGCCCTCTCCCTTTAAATACTGAGTTCCAAATCCCTCTTCAGAAAAAAACAGTCACAGATACACCTGTGGCTTATGTTTCTCCTTGGTGAGTCCTCAGACTTTGGCTTAATAAACTTCCATTGATTGACATTTTGCCTCGGTCACTTATTTTGCATTGTTATTGTTAGGTAGACAGCAAGGGATTCTGGGTCTCCCAGGGATGAAAGTGGGCCTCTGTCTTGGTGCCGCCCAGCTTAATCTTGTCTGGAGCAACTGACATATCTGGGGGAGGAGGGAATATAGTACAAATCAGCTAATCAGACCTTAGTACACCAGCTGCAAAAGAATGCAGCGGACTCTCTAGCTCATGGGGCAAGCATCATTGGTACCATAGAGTCTGGCAGATGACCTAGAACAACCCGCATGCCTAGTAAGACTCAGGTCATGCAACTCCCGAGAACCAACATTACAGACCCTGAAACCTAACATTATTATGCAACTGAAAAAGGAGTTTTGCAATAGGTGTGGCATAAAACTGACAGAACTGTAAGGAAAATAGACAAGTCCGCTATTAGAGTTGGAAACTATAACACTTCCTCTTTTACTAAGTGATAAATTGAGTAGACAGGAAAATCAATGAGAATATAGTTGACTAGACCATCACTGTAAATCAAATTGATATAAATTGTGTAGATATTTGATATTGCATAAAATTTATTATAGTAATAGAATATTTCTTATGAGGACATCAGAGTACACATTCTTCTCAAGCTCTCATAGAATATTCACCACAACAGACTACATCTGGGCTATAAAGCACATTTTTACACATTTCAAAAAATATAAATCATGCAAATTATGTTCTTAGATCACAATAGAATTATTCTAAATATCAATTACAGAAAGACAACTAGAAAATAGACAAATATTTGGAGAATAAAGAAAAAAATTGTAAATAGCAGATGGGTCAAATAAATTTCAATGTAAAATTTAAAGATTATTTTGAACTATGTAAAAATGAAGACAAAACATGAAAATTTGTGTAATTCATTGAAAATGAAGAAGAAAATTTGTAATAACAAATGCATAAACTAGAGAAAAAGAAGATTTGAACTAATTTATTTAAGCCTCCTACCTTAAGAAACTAGAAAAAAGAAGAATTTGAGTTAAACAAACAGAATAAAAGGAAGAATAAAAATTACAACATAAATCAATGGTATTGAAAACAGAAAAAATATAGAGAAAACCAATAAATCAAAAAGCTGATTCTTTGAAAATATCAATAAATTTGATATACCTCTAGCGAGGCAAATTAAGAAAAAGGAAAAATAGAAGGTGCATATTACCGATATCAAAGTGAAAGAGGAATCATCACTAATGATCTCATGGACATGAAAAGGATAACAAGGGAATACTATGCACAACATCATATGTAATAACTTGATAACTTAGATAAAATGAACCAATTCCTTGAGAGACACAAGGTACCTAAACCTTACACAAGTAGAGATAGATAATGTAACTGACTCCATATGTGTTAAAGAAATGTAATCAATAATACTTTCCAAAATGAAATCACCAGGTTAAGATGGTTTCCACAGTGAGTTCTACCAAACGTTTAAAGAATAAATGATAATTGTTCATAATATTTTCTGGAAATAGAAGGAGAAAGAACAGTTTCTAATCCACTGTATGAATCCAGCATTACCCTGTTACCAGAACCAGTAAAAAACTTTGCAAGAAAACAAAGATATGGAACAATTTCTTTCATAAACATAGATTCAAATATCCTTAATAAAATATTAGAAAATTGAATCCAAAAATATATACACCATATCTAGTGGAATTTTCCAGATATACAAAGTTGATTCAACATTTCAAAATCAATCACTGTTATCTACTACATCAACAGATTAAAAATGGAAATCATAATCACATCAATTGATACAGAAAAAAAGAATATGACAAAATCCAACACTTACTTATGACAAAAACTATCAGCAAACTAAGAACACAGGAGAGCCTATTCACATCTATAAAAAAAAATAACAAAACAAAACCAAAACACAAAAAACATCATACTTAACAGTGAGAAACTAGACTCGTTTTTACCTACTAAGGTCAGGAACGGGTAAGAATTTCCTTCTCAGAATTTCTACTCGACATTCTACCAAAAGTCATAGGTAGTGAAATAAAGCATAAAAAGAAAAAAAAATTTGGAAAAAAAATAAAATTGTTTATAAATAGTATAGTTCATGTAGGAAACCCCAGAAAATGAACAAAAATCTTCTGGCAGTCATAAACAAATGTTACTGAGTTGTGATATACAGGGTTAGTATATAAATTTTAATTACATGCCCATATACCATCAATGAACAATGGAATTTGAAATTCAAAAAATATCATTAAAAATATGTGACAGAAAGAATAATAACCGCCCAAGTAATTCAAAGTCCTAATCATTGGAATCTGTTTATATATTAGATTACATGGGGAAAAAAGGCCTTAAAATTGCAGATAAAATTAAAGATTCTAACTAAATGACAAGAAAATAGGGAGATTAGTCTTTATAATTTTATACTTTTAGGTTATTTTCTATAAGCATAGACTAGTCTTTATGTTATAGGGAACGATTTGGTGGAGCAGGGGAAGGCAAATAAATTCTGGATGGAAGAATGTATTGTTAAAAAATAGCTAATGTATATTGTGTCTGTAATCATATATTTATATGTTTTCCAATTTATTTTGGATACTCCCTGGCCTTTATAGAAAGTCTGTTGTTACTTTTCTGATGGAGTTTCCCAATATTAGATCAGATGTTTGAAGAGATTTAGATTGAGGAAGTGGCTTTTCCTGTGCAGCACATTTAGTTCGCATTCATATGAATGTATCTGCAACTTTCAGTCTGGTTATACATAAAGTTTCTCTTGGAAGAAGCCAGGTATTAGATCTTTCAAAATGTATTAAAATAAATTGGTTTTTATTCTATTCAGATTGTCTTGTAAAAATACCAGTTTTCTAAGTGAATTTTATTTATAATCTCGACTCTTTTTGTCATTATGTAACTTCATGATTAAGAAAGCTTGCAGAATTTCTTGAAAGGAAGGAATGCAATTAAAAATATACATTTATCTTCAAGCATACACTTTTTGTTTTTTTAACCAAAAAATTAGTGAAAAACAGCCATATTCTTTGATTTGCTATGAAATGAGTTAAATATCTACATGACATATGTGTTTATTTAATTGCCTAATTATTTTGGACTTCAGTTACAAAGTCAAATAATGGATAATTCTTTTTCATGAAATAATGCAAATTTTCTTTTTAAAATTCGAGCCTATTTACTTATGCATATATTCAGAAACACTGCCAAACAAAGAAGTAGAATATATCCAAGAACATATTACTTAGGTAATAACCTCGCTTGTTCCCTGTTCCCACACAAATTTTTAGTTTTATCTTTTGGTTTTAATGTTCTCTTCCTTTAAAAAATATTTATCATACACATATGTATAAAAAAATTACAAATTTTTATCATATCTCTTTCTATGTATCTATCAATTGGTATTACTTGGTAAACTTTACGAAACAATATCTTACCATATTTTGATTTCTGGGACTTGCTGTGTCAACTTAATGACATGATTTTAAGATTTTTATCCTTGTTATTACTTATAGCTAAGGTTCATTCTCTTTCACGACATAATATTCCCTTTTGTGAATATACCACATTTTATTAATCCATTCTGACATCAATAATTATTGTGATTGTCTCTCTTTTCTTAATTATCTATTTTTTCTGTTCAGTGATTCTATACACAATTCTGCTACAGTTATTCTTATAATTGTGTTCTGAACTTTATCTTGAATTCGTACTAAATTGTAAATTGCTGGCTTACAAAGTGTGTGATGTTAAAATTTAAATACTAATGTCAAAGGCCAAAAATAACAAAAAGAGACCAAAATTTATTTTGAAGTCTTAGTAATTTAGATAGCATGATATTGCTACAAAAGTAGATAAATAAAACAATGGAGCATAATGCATAACCTAAAATGACACACACCTATATTTTTATCTGGATTATGGAAAACAAAGTTGCAGAGGAATTGAGGTCATCTTTTCATTAAATTGTGTTGAATCACTGGTTATCCATTCGGAAAAAATGTACTTAGACCTCTAACACATAGAACACAAAAACAAGTCCAGATGCCTTTTATTAATAGATCTAAATGTGAAAGCAAATGATAAAATGCTTTGGAAAACAGAAGAATATTTTCATGCCGTTGGAAGGTAGGCAAAGATTTCATAAATGGGATATGAAGGATAAAAGTTATATAAATAAGAACCTTTATTTATCACTTAGCATCTGTAATGGATTGAAAAAACAAGCCAAAGTGAGAGAATTTATTTATTATACATAAATCCAACAGATGATTTATATTCATATCATTTAAATATGTAGTATAAATCCATTAGGAAAACAAACCAGCTAACTAATAGAAACTTTGTATGTATGCAAAGGACCCATTCAGACACCTCAGAAGAACGAATATCTAAAAAGCCAATGATTTTATGAGAACACATTTAAATTTATTAGTTATCAGGAAATGGCCAAGTAAAACCACACTGACTTATTCATATATATTAACCAGAACAGTGCTATGTGCGTTTTTATCAGGATGCACTGCTTCTTTTGTTCATTCTCTAGGACCTTACTTTCTTCCTGTTATTCAAGATTAACAGCAGAATTAAGTCATATTCCATTTTTTACCCAAAAAGATATTTTACGCTTCCAAGTAGCACCAAGCTGAGCATATATCAGGCATTTTCTGATTAATTTCTATGGAGATTTTAATGGTTACAAATTAGTAATAGTAAGAGTTAATGTCTGGGTTCCCAGAAAACAAAGACTTTTCTCATTTCCAGTTGCATTCTTTTTTTCATTTGATAATAATGTCTTTTTTTCAAAATCTTTGTTTTCAATAAAGATGGAATAACAACTGTTAATTACTCTCAACTCAGCCATACATGAAAACAGTGAAAATGTGTAGGGCCCCACATTATTTTTTAGAGGCTTGTCAACTCTAGCTATTGTTTTATCATACTTGTGGAGATTTTGGTGGTTGTTTCATGACTACTTTTCTCAAACTATTTTTAGATATATTTTATTGGAAATACTTTTATAAAACTGGCAATAAATTATGTCTTTGTATAGTAGAGAATTTTAATCTTCTCTAACATTCATTATGATCTTCATATAAATCAGAGATTTAAAATTATACTCTGACAAACTACATGTAAAATTAAATGAATATTATAGTTTATTACTACAACTTTACATTTGGAGTAGGATCAATAATATATAAATATTAATGATTGTTGAAGTGCTTGCAATATTCCTTACATTTCATTTATTTGAAAAATTCCTCCCTTCTGTAAGCAATATAAATGATTATTTACATTTTATTATAAGAGCAAGGGGATTAGTCAATAAATCAAATTCCTATTAGGGGCTTAGGAAATAATTAATTAGTAGATAAATATTTCCTTTAAGAAGGGAAAGCCAAGCACATTCTCTATTATTAGACCATTCTTTGAAAACAAATTGAGAAAATGTGTGTGGCAATGTGGCAATGCTTTAATATTACATAATCCAAGCATATTCTTGAATAATCATGAGATTTGGTGCTTATTTATGCATAAATTTACTCTCCTTTCTATAAATACATGATAATATTTTACTGCACCTATGATCAACTCTACATTTTACTGTTGCATATTAATTTTGGCTTATGTTTTATTCTTTTAGGAATTGTTAGAAAGATTATGTGTGATAGTATCTTTCCTTACATTTCGCATCATGGCATAATACATTTTTAAAGCTTATTAAACTCTCCTCTTTGCTTCTATATGTCAGTGGGGGTATAACTCCCTTGTTAAAGAAAAATGTATTCTGGCACTTGCTGAGATAGTAAGGAAGACTTTACACAGACTATTAGGGAAGAAAGATCAGTCTCAGCTTCAAATATAGCAAAGACAAATGGGGATTTATAGCCTACAAGCAGGATGAGGGATCAGTGGATGAAAATTACTAAGAGGAGACAACAAGGATGGAGGATTCTTGCTAAACTGACATAGGACTTTCGCTGAAAGCAGGCTAGGATCCCTTGATCATATATCAAGGGTAAGAGTTTCTCTCTAAACTGACATAGGATTTTTGCTATCAATGGACTTGACAAAGATAGAGGCAGAAGCTCAAGGTTGAGAGCTAGTGGAGAAGAGGGCTCAGGTTGCTAACGTTTGGTCAAAGACAGTGTCTTCATCACAGTGAAGGTAGAACTCCAATCACAATAATCATCCATGATATACTTTTAAAAGCTAAGTCTAGAATTTTATTAATACTTTTCAGCACCAGGGCTAGAAGTGTTCCATCAGAGATAATATTATGCTATTGAATAAAAGATAGAACTATAGTAAGGATACAAGCTTCTGATTCAATAATTGTCCTTCTCTGATACCATGTGTGAGACATGCTACTTATAAAAAAATATGCAGAAGAAAAACTTATGTCAAATTTCCTTGGTTTAAAAATATTTTTTGTTTCTTTAATAAAACAGATGCAACATTTTTCTATGCACTAGTGTTACAATAATCGCCTTGGTGTCCTTTTCAAGTATCCATGGAGAATAGTTAACACATTTCACAGAAGACTCCACTAAGCAGATGAAAGTATAATATAAAATAGTCTCCCTGATCCACCTAAATTTTACCAGAATTTTTAACTTAATGCCTGTGACTTTCACAAAAGTTTCCTGTCCGGGACATCAATGATTATTCGAATGTGTCCTCTAAGAGTGAAAAGAGATATATCAAATTAGAAAGCCACCAGGACATCTGTAATTTTCTACTGGAAAAATAGACAATTTTTTTTGTAGCCAAGAATTTTGTACACAGTATTTAGTATAGGCTGCTTGATTTCATTAAACCTTAACTTGATTAATAGCTTTCTTAGCCTGGTAAATAATTAACTTCACTATTTAGAAAATAAAAATCTATACTTGGTCTTTTACCAAGCAGATAAGACAAAAACAAAGATGAAAATAGTTATTTAAAGAAATCAATAACCTGTTTTGATACATTAATCAAAACACAAGATTTCTGTGTTAGAGGCACAGAGAAGGATAAAATATATTATCCTCTGTTTAACAGAGAAGTA
>NW_012141635.1:2643270-2644093 GCF_000956105.1 Propithecus coquereli
TATTTTCTATAAGCATAGACTAGTCTTTATGTTATAGGGAACGATTTGGTGGAGCAGGGGAAGGCAAATAAATTCTGGATGGAAGAATGTATTGTTAAAAAATAGCTAATGTATATTGTGTCTGTAATCATATATTTATATGTTTTCCAATTTATTTTGGATACTCCCTGGCCTTTATAGAAAGTCTGTTGTTACTTTTCTGATGGAGTTTCCCAATATTAGATCAGATGTTTGAAGAGATTTAGATTGAGGAAGTGGCTTTTCCTGTGCAGCACATTTAGTTCGCATTCATATGAATGTATCTGCAACTTTCAGTCTGGTTATACATAAAGTTTCTCTTGGAAGAAGCCAGGTATTAGATCTTTCAAAATGTATTAAAATAAATTGGTTTTTATTCTATTCAGATTGTCTTGTAAAAATACCAGTTTTCTAAGTGAATTTTATTTATAATCTCGACTCTTTTTGTCATTATGTAACTTCATGATTAAGAAAGCTTGCAGAATTTCTTGAAAGGAAGGAATGCAATTAAAAATATACATTTATCTTCAAGCATACACTTTTTGTTTTTTTAACCAAAAAATTAGTGAAAAACAGCCATATTCTTTGATTTGCTATGAAATGAGTTAAATATCTACATGACATATGTGTTTATTTAATTGCCTAATTATTTTGGACTTCAGTTACAAAGTCAAATAATGGATAATTCTTTTTCATGAAATAATGCAAATTTTCTTTTTAAAATTCGAGCCTATTTACTTATGCATATATTCAGAAACACTGCCAAACAAAGAAGTAGAATATATCCAAGAACATATTACTTAGG
>NW_012141635.1:2656147-2658410 GCF_000956105.1 Propithecus coquereli
AATTGAAGTCATATTGAGTTTATTTCATTTTTCTCTATAAATTAATAATTTGAAAAATATTTTTCTGAGATTAGGCTGAATGTTTGCTTACTTATTTAACAATTACAATATGCCTTTCTGTATTTCTATCTTCTGTTATCAAAACAGAAGTGTCATATTTAGGGACTTCTCACTTGCAGGATTTTTGTTTGTTTCATGGTGGCAAACGCAACTTATCTGATTTGTAGTTTTTGAACCCATAAGCTTCAGTGCTATATCACCAGCTCTTTGGAGCTAGCATCAACTCTCTGTTCTAAGAAACTACCTTTGACAGGATGTAAACCCTAGCTAGAGATGTTTCTCTCATATGTGGTACAAATACTCCAGGAGAAACATAGACAGCCTTTTCCCTGACACACTTCGGGAGCGCAGGGTACCACATAGACCAACTTCACTTCCTTCCACAGTAACAGTTGCTGGAGTTATTCAACAGGTATTGCATCCTTCAATTTTCATGTAACAGACATCAGATTTTCCAAGGGATTGTATTGAATTTCTTCTTATTTGACTGAATTGAAAGAAGCATACTCTCTCAAGCCCTGATCCATAGAGCAGTGAAAATCAAAGCCCGTCAGCAGCTATGAAAGCACCTATTCTTTTATTCCCCAACTTCTCACCTAGGACTATTTCAACCCTTTTATACCATAGAGTGCATAAGAGGCCAAGAATTGCAAAACTAACACATTTAAACCATCATTAATAGGTACATTATGTGATGCATATTTTCTGTGCCTAGTGCTTCACATATATTATTATAATTGTTTAAAATATCTGTGCCAGTTAGGATTATCCCTACTTAACATAAACAATTAGCTCAAAAATACTAAGCAATTTGTCCAGTATCACCTAACTACTTCTATTGCAAATTTTTTCTCTCTGCTCAAAAAAACTATGTGTTACAACCTTGACAAATTAATGAAAAAAAAATCATCCTAAATCAGAATCTCCATCATTTTTATATATACATATGTTCAATATTGTTCTAAGAATTCATGGAAATGAAAAATAATTTTATCAGCAAGCAGAAAAAAATATTATTGCCATTTTGTCTCCATAGACATATCTTTCATTTAATGGTATTAATTGAGCTCATAACCTACCTTTATTACTAGATTTTATTCTTAATGTGTACTGGCAGTTTCTAAATATAAAATACACCTTACAAAGATGAACATTGTTATAATTTGACATACTCAAATATTATTTTGCCTCTGAAAGCAATTCCAATGAAAGAATTTCAAAAATATTCCTGGCAATATCATTATCAAAGTACTTAAGTATTACTCTTATTTAGATATGTGTTTGGGCGTCCTTGTTAAAAATAAAAGGGGAGGAGTGCACCATTTCCATCACCATAGAGCATCCGTCAATTTTGTAGCAACTGCCCCATATAAAAATAAAAGATTTTATCAATAGAACTATTTCTGTATACCACAGTTTTATTTCTTAAAGTTGATTTAATCCAATTTGCACAGACATACTAATGCCATAATTATTACTTTGGTAAAATAAACTTATCATCATTTTTTGAGGGTTATGAATAATTTTACATATAAAGCATGCTTCCAACTGAAAGCAAATTTTAAAGTAAAGAAAAGGGAATAGATTCAAATTGTAAAAAAAATAAAAAATAATAACTGTGGCATTACTATAATAGTAGAATTGTGCCGTGGAAAGAATTATGTGGATAAATGTAGGTGCGCATTATTAAGATTTTCAGAGGATCAGAAATTTTACCCAACTTTCAAGCTAATAACTTAGCCTGCCTCAGTTTAATAGATCTGGCAGGAGACATGGGACTCCTGGGTCAGAGAAAAAGGGTTTTATTACTCAGAGCACAACAGGCAGCTTGGATGTCAGGTTCACATCAACTACTTTTTTCCTCCAGGTTCCACAAGGGTGATACAGAGGTAGGCCCAGACGGATGCCGCACACAGAATGGGTGAGTGTCAGAGCTGAGGAGCCCCAAACTTAAGAAAACCCCAATTTTATACAGATGCTGCAGGCACACCCATCTAACCTTTGCCCTGAAAACACATTCTTTGCTATTTGTCAGGAAACAAAGCTGCCTTCTACAATAGAGGACAATACCGTCACTTTCAAGACCGCTTGCTAAACAGACATTCTTCGAAAGGCAGTTGTGAAATAGAGATACAAGACTTGCGAAAATGACATGGGAAATTGTCTCCCAACAGACATAGTTTTGCACAATGTTCCTTTTGCT
>NW_012141635.1:2659695-2684356 GCF_000956105.1 Propithecus coquereli
CAAATTAAACTTTTAAAAGTTATTAATATGAGTGGTCACTTGAATATTAGCCAGAGGGTTGAGGCTGGCTAAGATCCCACAAACTCCTGGAAAAGGAACAGTTAATGTTTGCTTGAACATTCTCTTGACCCAAACAGCTTCATACCAGTAATGTTTCCTTTTCTGACAATTACCTATTAAGATATTTCACCTTTTTATCAATGTCTTTATTTTTTATTGTTTTATGTGTCTTTCAATATACTTAATAGCCCTTTAATATTTATGTCTTATAGATATAGTCTCAGTTTGTAAATTCATTACTCTTTTTACAAAAAATTGATATCTCTTGATGTACAGAATTTTAAAAATTGTTTTGTTTTTTGTTTTGTTTCAGACAGAATCTCCCTCTGTCGCCTGTAGATTGCTGTGGCGTCAGCCTAGCTCACAGTAACCTCAAACTCCTGGACTCAAGCGATCCCACTGCCTCAGCCTCCCGAGTAGCTGGGACTACAGGCTCATGCCACCACGCCTGGCTAATTTTTTCTATTTTTAGTAGAAATGGGGTCTCACTCATGCTCAGACTGGTCTCGAATTCCTGACCTCACGAGATCCTACCACCTCCCACCTTGGCCTCCCAGAGTGCTAGGATTACACACGTGAGCCACCATTCCCAGCCCAGAATTTTGAAAATTGAATGTAATGAAATCTATCAATATTTTCCTTTATGGTTTTTGCATTGTATCTATTTATACGCTATTTATAAAATCCTTGCTTAATGTGATTAATTTGAGATCTCAAAAATGTGAAATAACATCTATTTAAAGTGTTTCTAATTTTTTTTATACTTAGATATTTTTATCTAGGATATATTTTTATATATGGTTAAAATGAGGATCCATTTATTTATATTATAAACATATAACATTAATATTTTTTCTATAAGGAATAACCTATTTTCCTAGTACTGTTCCCAGTGTATTATTTCCACATTGATCTAAAATGCCACCTTTTCATATAACAGACTACAGTAAGTATGTGTGTCAGTTAAGCTCTCTTTATCCTATCATTTTGATCTAGCTTATGAAATATCACCACACTTTTATTTTAGTATATTTTAAAACATAAGTTGATATATGATACAAATAATTTTACATTTTTATTCTACATCAGTATTGACTCTTTGCCCCTTATCTTCCCACATGATTCTCATATAGTTTTTTAGATAGAGCATATTAATTTTTATCCCAAAATGGTATTTTCTAAATTGACTTTGCTTTAAATTTATATATTATTTTGATGAAAATTAATAATTTCAAGATATATCTCTATGGCATCACCATGGACTATCTTTCAGTTTATTAAATATGGCTTTATCTTTTAGTCAAGGTTTGTTATAATCTCCATAAAACCTTACATATCTTTAATTTCATTTAATCGTATTTGTCTTTTTTTTCTGATTGTAATTTCAAATTGTTTCTTTAACATTCACTTGTTGAACTCTTATGTTTATCTTGACATAGAGAAAGGGACTATTTGACTATTTTAAATTTGCACATACATTACTTTGATTAGACTAAAAGTAATTTTAAAGATTAAAAACAAGTTATGTCTTTGTGTCAAATTCTAGGTGGTGATGGAAGTCATGGATATGAATGTTATCTCACAAAAATAATCACCATAAATCTCATAATTGTCCCCCTAATCTGATAGGTAGCTTTCTTTTTCTTTTTTTTCTGTTTGTTGTTATTTTTTATTTTATTTTATTTGCCCGGTACCTGGTTTACTTTTGGTTTTGTTTCCTGAATTAGAATGGATAGTCAACTTTTTCTAACAGTACAATGAATCATTTATTCATTATGTGATATATACGTCAAATTATAACAGATATATAGCTTTACTCTAGATTATGACACTGTTTTATTATTCTTTTTTAAAGTAAGATTCTTCCACAAATCTATCTGACCTGGTGAGTTACAGAAATTCAAATAACCAGGCCTCTAGAGTTCTATAAATATTCTCTTTCTGTCATTGGAATTAGGTTCTGCCATACTTTCCTAGGAATTTTTGCTGCTTCAAGGGTAGACACATCCTTAAAATTAATAAGAAAGTGATTTTTTTCTTTCTATTTAAGACACTGTAAATTTCAAAAACAATGAGGTTTACTATACATATACCGAAACAATATTCTATAATGAGAAATTACCATTAACACACACGTATACATATACATTTATATTTGTATATGTACATGGGAATATATTTCTTTTTGTTACATATAGTAATTAATAAATAACACTGATGTTGATATACAGATCATCTAAGTATTCATGTTCTGTGGACATATATTTATCTAAAATAAAAGCATTCATGAAAACATTGTTAGTAAATTTTTAATATTGTATAATTTGACTGCTATTGAAAATTTCTTTTACCGAAGTGCACTTTGCAGCACCTTTATCTTGTTCCTTCAGTATTCAGCTCTCTGGAGTATACTGAATCACAAAGGGGTACGAATGGAACTGCATTACATCTGTATCAATGCACGTTTGGGGTGTGGTGAAGGGAAAGGTAAAACCATGTGTTCTAGACAAGGAATTAGATGCCCCTTTGAGAGCAGATTTCTTTGTTCCTACACATTGGAGGACATTTACCAATTCATAAATATGACTTTAATTAGATTAAACACGGTTTGAACTAAAATTTAGTATGATACAATACTGCCTACCACTGGTATCATAAAAGCAATTGTTGCTTTTAAAAAGGCTAATTTTAAAGCCTATGACCCAACAACCACCATAGACAATCTTCCACTTAAATAATGTTTTCTTAATTAATTTGCATTTTAAATTCTGATTGAAAAATTAAGACTTAGAACTTCATTTCCTTTTATACATATTTTCTGGTTGGAAATTCAAGTAGAACTTGAATAATAATAATGACAGCAATAATAATACAATATCCCCCAAATTTGAATGTTTACCCTGTGCCCAGAACTATGCTAAAAATTTTTAAAGAATTATTTTTAATCTACAACAAATCTCTATCTCGTAAGTATTGTAATTTGCAATATTCAGATCTAACCTGAATCTCCAATTCCCTCAGAGGAGATCGAGCACATTCTTGTTTAATTTCAGTATGATTTCACAGAATGGTTGGAATGACAACTGAGTTGTATGCTACCATAAAGGTTCAGGGTACTCCATAAAAACATCAAAAGTAAGAACATATTTTGCTCAGTCTTTTGATGTAATACAGTGTGTGAGTTTTTTTCCCCTGTTGTATAATCAATAAGAAGAGTAGGAACATTTTCTACATAAGTTATTGGTTTCTATTAATACATAACTTTTAGGGCAAAAGAATTGGATTTCTTAGTGTTCTTGCATAAAGTCCTAGTCTTCTAAGACAAAGAAGCAAATACACTTTAAAATTAGAGACTGTTTGCTATCAGTTCTCCTAGAACATTTTTACATACCATAAAGTTATGTCTGTAGTCATTTGTTTAAAACTTTTTTTAGCTCCCCAATAGCCAAATGGTTAAGTCTTGGAATAGATACCTAAGTTAGTGCTAAGGTTCCAGGGAGATTGGAGCATTATCTACCTATTTACATTTCAAGGAGACATCTAGCCAAAACTCCTGGGACTGTCTGGCTCCAAGAGAGATTTTGCTTATATACTAAGCAACTGGAATATGGACAGGACTCTTTCTGGGGAGGAGGGGAACAGCTGTGTCCTGTGATTTTATAAACACAGAATATTTCTTTCCTCTTTCTTGGCCCATGCAGTATCCTGCTCCTTGCCAGGGAAAATTGACCTTTCTCTTATTGTGTTGCCGTCGGGATAAGGACAAGGGCAAAAGGAGAGGGATGCACTCGTTATTTTCTGTGTGGTATTTAATAAGAGCTTCATCTATGATCAAGAGTATCTCATGTGCTCGTTTAGGATAAAAATAATGAATATGAAAATTTTAAAAACCAAGACAAATGTTTACAGTTAATGAGTAAAGAGGGCAAATGATTCCAAGAAAGAGATAACATCTTTTAAGTCAGGCATGGAAGGTAGACCCTTTATACTCTTTTAAATATATTATGCATTGTTAAAATTTTTTTCTCTTAAAATGTAATAAATTCCTTATTTTTTTACAAAGGCTAGATGTTTATTGTATATGTACATAAACATTACTAAAATGAGGTCTTAAAGATGTATAGAATATACCTTAAATTAAATAAAACCTATGATTTTTTCTTTGGATAGTCACAAAGAACATGATGATTGATTATTTTCTAGTGATATCATAGGGCACATTTTGGCATTTTGAATCATGGTGTCTCTGTCTTGGAAGATTCTTTTTTTTAATTAATTTTTATTTTTTAAATTTCAGATTATTATGGGGGCACAAATGCTTTGGTTACATAAATTGCCTTTGCGCCACACAAGTCAGAACTGCAAGTGTGCCCATCCCCCAGAGAGCATGCTGCACCCATTAGGTGTGAGTTTACCCATCTCCTCCTCCCCTCTCCCACCTGCCCAATACCCGATGAATGTTACTTCCATATGTGCACATAAGTTTTGATCGATTAGCACCAATAAAATGGCGAGTACATGTGGTGTTTGCTTTTCCATTCTTGTGATACTTCACTTACAAGAATGGGCTCCAGATCCATGCAGGGTAATACCAGAGGTAGTTCAATAAAAAGTAAAACAAAGGTTGTTGAATAGCCAAGAAATGCATTTACCTTAGAACTCTTTTTTTTTTAATACGCAATTCTCAGAACATTAGTTATTTGATTTCATTGCCTACAGCAAACTAAATACAACGAACTGTGACTACAGTCAGACATGCTAAAATTCACAGGAGATGGCTGAGAAGTGAAAATCAAGAAAATATGGGGGTGAGCAGACACAAGAACGGTAACTTGTGTTATTGAAAGTAAGGGAAAAATGTTGTCTTCACAATAGTTACACTTGGGTTTTGAGAGTAAACAGTTCTCAGTTGAGATCTTACTTCTGTAGGAGGCCATCTCTGAACTCTCACCCCCTGCACCACCACCTTGAAGTTCCCTTGTTACAGCACTGATCACACTATATTACCATTTTCTCATTACTTGCAGTTGCTACTACTACATTATAAGCAAGTCTGTGCCATTCTTTTTAACCTGGTGTTCTTAGTCTCTAACGCAGTGTCTATTACAATAAATGTTTTGGAAGAATGAGAAAAAAGTTCCTAGAAGGATAGGTAAATTCATGTCAAAAGATGTTCTAACAAAGTACTAAGGGGTTGTTTATTTTCTTTTATATTTAAAATAGACAGTTGTAAGAACTCCCAACCAGAAGGCAGTCAACCAGATGTAGATATGATTAGTATCCCAACAGATCCTCAATGCATATTCAAATAGAAATTGACATAGACAAAAATAATATAATATTCTCTAATTTTGAGTATTTACTTTATGCTAGGAGCAATGCTAAAACATTTTACATTTTTTTTATCAATTACTACATCTATCCTACAGAGGTAGTAATTTTCAATATGTAAATATAACCTGAATCTCTAACTCCCTCATTAGGTTTTATCTAAACATCCTTTTATATACTACACTACCATGTTTTCTATGTCGACACTGTTTCTATTTTGGCTACTATTTACTGAAGTCTATTGTTAATTCATTGAATAATTTATTTTTCATTGGATATTACTACTTCCCCTAAAATACTGCAAGATCCAATAGGTAAAAATCTTACACGATTTTAAAAACATTTAAAAATAAAATAATATTTTATTCCCCAAATCTAGCACTGTGTTTGTCTGGCTTATCATCACTATCATTTTTGAATGAATGAATATATGACTGAGACCTAGAAGTGTTAAATAACTTCCCCAAATTCCTATAAATGGCTAGGGACAGAGAAGAAATACCAGCCAATCCTGTCTCCTGGCAAAGCCTGCTTTTTCCTTCATTATGTAAAATGGTTTTGCCTGAATATTTTATAATCTTGAGTTTCAAATATGAGTATCATTTTAAACTCTTCCTTACATCTGTCAACTGAAAGGAACCCAAACTCTGTAAAATAATGTGAAAAGGTTATTCTGAGCCGAATATGTGTGACCATGGTCTGGAGAGCCACACCCAAGAAACTCTGTGCAGGTGGTCTCACTGTGGTTGGGTTACAGTTTGGCTTTGTACATTTTAGGTAGATAAGAACACACATGAAGCCATAAGTCAATACACAGAAGGTGTCCATTGGTTTGGCCAAAAAGGCAAGACATCTCAAAGTGGGGGATTACAAGACATAGGTCCGTTTAAAGATTCTTTGATTTTTAATTGGCTAAAGACCCCCATAATATCCTGAAATAAATTAATTAATTAATTAATTAATTTTCAAAAGGCTTAGAATTTTTTTTGGTTTTGTTTTGTTTTTTATTTCAAAATATTAAGGGAGTAAAAATGTTATTATTACATGGATACTTTTTATAATGCTTAAGTCTGGGCTTTTAGTGTGCCCATCACTCGCATAGTACTGTACTGGATTGATAGTTTTTACCCCTCCTTCTTCCCCTCCTCCTCCCCTTTTTTCTCTCCCCTTCCCCTTCTTGATTTCTAATGATCTTCTTTGTGGCCCTGTGTGCCCATCAATTAGCTCCCAATTATTAGAGAGTATATATGTCACATGTTTTTCCATTCCTGATATATTTAATACTTTACTAAGGATAATGGTCTCCAGTTCCATCCAAGTTACTGCAAAAACATTATTTCATTTCTTTTTATGACTGAGGAGTACTCCATGGTGTGTTTGTGTGTGTGTTTCTTAATCCACTCATGAATTGAGGAGCACTTAAATTGATTTCACATCTTTGCAATTGTGAATTACACTGCAATAAACATTCAAGTGCAGGTGTCTTTTTGATAAAATACATTTTTTTTTCCTTTGGCTAGATACCTAGTAGTGGGATTGTTGGGTTGAATGTTAAGTCTACATTTATCTCTTTGAGGAATCTCCATACAGTTTTCCATAGAAGTTGTACTAATTTGCAGTTCCACCAACAACATATAACCCATTTTTTTTCCTCTGCATCCATGGCAGCATCTATTGTTTTTTGACTTTTTAATAGTGGCCATTCTGACAGGGATAAGGGGATATCTCATTGTGATTTTAATTTGCATTTCCCTGATGATTAGTGATGTTGAGCATTTCTTCATATGCTTGTTGGCTATTTGTCTATCTTCTTTGGAAAAACTTCTGTTCATACGTCTGTCCACTTTTTGATGGGGCTGTTTGTTTTTTTTCTTGCTGAAAAAGACTCAATAACATTCACAACAGCTACAAAGAAAATAAAATACTTAGGAATATACTTAACCAAGGAGGTGAAAGATCTCTACAAGGAGAACTATGAAACATGGCTGAAAGAAATCACAGTTAATACAAACAAATGGAAAAGCATTTCATGCTCATGGATTGGTAGAATCAACATTCTTAAAATGTCCATACTGACCAAAGTGATTTACATATAGACTCAACACAAGCCTCATCAAAATACCAATGTCATAATTCACGGATCTAGAGAAAATATTCTATACCCCATTTGGAACCAAAAAGAGCCCTAATGGCCAACACAATCTTAAGCAAAATGAACAAATCTGGAGGTATCACATCACCAGACATTGAATTATACAAGACTATAGCAACCAAAACAGCATGGTACTGGTATAAAAGTAGAAAATGGAACACAATGGAGAACCCAGATACAAAACCATATATCTACAACCAATTGATCTTTGACAAAGCAGAAAACAACATATACTGGGGAAAAGAAGCCCTATTCAATAAATGCTGCTGGGAAAACCGGATAGCTACTTGCAGAAGAATGAAACAGGACCCTCTATCTCTCACCATATACAAAAATCAATTCAAGATGAATAAAAGACTTAAATGTAAGACATGAAACCATAAAAAACTTAGAAGAAAATGTAGAAAAAACTCTTCTAGACATCAGCCTAGGCAAAGACTTTATGACTAATACCCCAACAGCAAATACAGCAACAACAAAAATAAATAAATGGGGCTTGATAAAATTAATAAGCTTCTGCACAGTAAAGTAAATAATGGACAAAGTAAATAGACAACATACAGAACGGGAGAAAACATTCACAAACTATACATCAGAGAAAGGGTTTATATCCAGGCTTGGAATTCTTTAAGTAAAGATAAGGTAGTCTGTTAACCAGAGATAAGTCACCAGACATAAGCTGAGACTCAAGTTACCTGTTAAGTAAACTGATGACCTGAAGGTGTGGTTTAACCTTTGTCTTACATGGCCTTAGGTTTATTAATGATTGTGTATCTTATTGTTACAAAGAATAACTCCAAAAGAGACAGAGCATAGACAGGCATGTCTGACCTCCAGTCTCCTCATGGCCGGCAACTCAGCTAAAGTTTTTAGTTTTTGGATCCCATTGGTCAAGAGGGGAATCCATTCAGTAAGCTGGATGGCTTAAGGTTTTGTTTTTGTTTACATATTTCTTTCATATAGAGTTTAAATATCTGTCTCACTTTTTATGGGGGTTTTCTATGCTATCTTGTGATGCAAAACTTTACTTGTCCTGCCTCAGCTACTCACATGTATATTTCAGCAAGATTGTCCCTACTGGGGTAGCTGAGTGTAACATGAGACATATTCTTTGAGAATTGCAGTGTAGTTGAAGTTTTCTTCATTGGAAGTAAAATGAGAATGTGGTAATTTACAGATCTGCTATTTCTTTCTTTCTTTTTTATATCCATTTTGATTGTCAAGTTTTTACTGTACGGGAGTGAAGAGGTTGCCTTGGATGCCACATTCTCTTGGGTGTTTTCTGTTTGATTTGATTGGTAACACTGATAACATGGAGGTCCAGTGATGAATGACTATGGTCCTTGGAAATATGAGAAAATGATAGAAATAGTTTGCAACTAATTAAAAATCTGTAGTGTTGACATCTGCTTAATATAGGTAGTAATTCCACCAGTTGATAGCAGACCACCTTTAAGCAGCAAGGGTGTGATGCAGCCTCTTTAAATAAAGTAATTATGAAGCGTAGTGGCATGTATATAAACTTGGAGGCCATCCAAATACAGGCATAAAATGTGCTAATTGGTATTGAGGGTTAGAATGCAGTAAAACAAAATTTACAACACTGTTTTACAGTGGAAGTAACTTTTCTACTACAAAGACTAAAAATGCACCTGAATATTTAACAGAAAATATTACTGGGTTTCAATACTTCTTGCAACTTTAAAATATCATAAATTGTATTAAGATTCAGGAGTGTTGCATAAGTGGCTTTTAATTCACACATTTAGTTAATGGAGAGAAAGGAATAGCATCATTTGTACAACTAATTAATAATTTGAGGATTCTATCAAAAGGTAAAATAGTGACTTCATTAAAATACTTAGAAAATACCTTGAAACACTGTCATGTAAATAAAAATATTGGCATAATAAATAAAACCACTTTTAAGTGTACATGCATATATTTTTATTTGTTTTCCGTTAAATATGGCTAAAACATTTCTGTAGCTCAATAATTAGTGCTATAATGTTCATATTATGTCAATTTTATTTGTACTACACAGAAAAAGACATGAAATGAGATTTTAAATGTAATGTTAGGATAAATTAACAAAAAATGAGAGTTAATTTAATTGTTTCATATCACATACAATTTAGAATTTATGAAATCCTGTGTGCAAAAGACTGTTAAGAGAAATATTTAATCAAGTATAATTCTGAAGAAGATAGGTTAAAGAATGTTGCAATTATAGAAAAATGATAAGAATTTCTTACAGAATTCTACTATATGCTAATCAGAACTTAATACTTTAAGATACTGTACCAAGGAACAACTTAATTTTACATATGCATTTGTAATAAGAATCAAAATGATTAAAATAATAAAATCTGTGCATCTGCAAATTTTTACCTGGATAAAAGAAATTGAATATATGCCTTTCAAAAGAAACGAGACACTTTATTCATGAATTTTAAAAGAAAGACTGTGTTATTTTCAGATTGTTATATTTTCTCATATATAATGTATATTATATAAAAAATGTGATTGTTCATTCATCAGTTGGGAAAATTTTGGGTTACATTCACTTTTGACTTACTATGGTACTATAAATATTTGTGTGAAAATTGTTACATAGACTTATATTTTCATTTCATTTGCATATATACCTAGAAGTAGAATTGCTGGATCATAAGGTATCTCTGTATTTCACGTTTTGAGGAAGTGTCAAATTATTTTCCAATGTGGCTTCATCATTTCACAATCTTACCAGAAGTTTTTGAGGGTGTCAAATTTCCCACATCTCATTGGCTATCATTTTTATTTGGATTATAGTCATCCTATTAGGTTAGAAATAACATATTGTAATTCTGATTTACATTTCCCAAATGACTAATAATGCTCATATGATTGTCATATATTTGAATAGCTTCTTTGGACAAGCGATTATTCAAATCCTTTGCCCATTTTTAAATAGAGTCATTTGACTTTTTATTATTTAGTTATAGAGTTCTTTACATATACTGGATACCAGTTCCTCTTCAGATAGCTGATTTGCAAATATTTTCTCCAATTCTGTGAGTTTTCTTTTCACTTTCTTTATGGTATCATTTACAGCAAAACGTTTTTAAATTTTGGTGGTTTAATTTCTCTAATTTTTTTCTTTGTCCTTTATGATTTTGATGTCTTGTCTAAGAAATCATTCCCTAATTCAAGGTCCCAAATATTGACTGCTATGTCTTCCTCTGAGAGTTTTATACATTCAGATCTGTAATCTATTTGGGGTTAATTTCTATGAATACTGTGAGATGTGTTTCCCACATGAGTATTTTGCCTATGGATATCCAGTTGTCCAGTACCACTAGGTGAAAAGACTCTTATTTCACCCTTATCAAATAGCAATTAACCAGAAATATATAGGCTTGTTTCTAGACTCTCAATTCCCTATATGTATGTGTGGGTGTGTGGGTGTGTGTGTGTGGGTGGGTGTGTGTGTGTATGTTCTTATGCCAGCAAAACATTTTCTTGGTGACTATAGCTTTCTAATGAGATTTGAGATCAGGAAACGTGAGTCCTCTGGCCATGTTTTATTCTGTTTCAAGATTGCTCTATTCTCAGCCCTTTATGTGTCATATGAATTTTAAAATCAGCTTGTAAAGTTCTGCAAAAAATCCAGGTGGGATTTTGAGAAGGATCACATTAAATCTGCAGGTCATTTGGGGAAATATTGCTATTTAATAATATTATTTTCTGAATTATGTATATAAGATTTCATTAATTTCTTCAATGATGTTTTGTAAATAGTTTTCTTAGTTATATTTTGGATTATTCATTGATAATGTACAAAAAATTCAATTGAATTGTGTACATTGGTCTTATATTCTGTTGACTAGCTGACCTCATTTGTTAGTTTTAATCATTTTTAATGGATTCCTTAGCATATTCCATATACAATATCATGTTATCTATGAATAAAGATAACAAACTAGATGCTTTTATTTACTTTTCTTGCCTATTTGTATACTAGAATCTCTAGTCCAGTTTTAAATAAAAGTAGTGATAACAGACTTGTCTTGCTCTTGATATTAGGGAAGAATATTCTTTTTTTTTTTACTATTAATATGATGTTAGCTGTGGATTTTCCTAGTTGTACATTATCAGGTTGAGGATGTTCCTTTCTATTCTTAGTTTGTTGAGAATTTCTATCATGAAAGGCTGTTGCATTTTGCCAAATGCTTTTTCTGCCTTTAATGAGATGACCCTATGTTTTTTGTTCTTAATTCTTTTAATAATGGTTGATTTTCTTACGTAAAACAAATCTTGATTCCTGGGGTAAATTCCATTTGGTCATTGTGTATAATTTATTGTATTTGCTTCTAGACTTGATTTGTTAGCATCTACTTGAATTTTTTTGTGTGTCTACGTTCATAAAGGGTATTGGTCTGCAGTTTTTTTTTTTTTTTTTCTTGTGATATCTGTATATGGTTTTGGAATCACCATAAAACTAACATCATAGAATAAGTTGAGATATGTTTCTTCTTCAATTTTTGGGAGAGTTTGTAAAACATTGGTGTGAGTTTTTCTTTCATAATTTAGTAGAATTGAACGGTGAAGTTATCTGGCCTGGGTTTTTCTTTGAGTAAAGTATTTTTAATTATTAAATTTCTTTATTTTAGGTCTGTTCAGATTTAAAAATTCTTTTTAAATCAGTTTTTGTAGTTTTGTCTTTCTAGAATTTTGTTAGTTTCATCTTAGTCATCTAATGTGTTGGTGCACAATTCTTTATAGGATTTGCTTTATAGGCCTTTTTATTGCTGTAATGCGGATAGGGATGCACTCTCTGCCGGTCATGATTTCAGTAATTTGCATCTTACATCTTTTTTTTCTTTGTCAATCTAGCTAAAGACGTGTCAAGTGTGTTGATTTTTACATAGAAGAAATTTTTGGTTTTATTGGTTTTCTCTATTTTTTTTTTTTTTTTGAGACAGAGTCTCGTTTTTGTTGCCCGGGGTAAAGTGAGTGCCATGGCATCATCCTAGCTCACAGCAACCTCAAACTCCTGGGCTCAAGCGATCCTCCTGCCTCAGCCTCCCGAGTAGCTGGGACTACAGGCGCGAGCCACCACACCCGGCTAATTTTTTATTTCTGTTTTTAGTTGACTTGCTAATTTTTTTTCTATTTTTAGTAGAGATGGGGTCTCACTCTTGCTCAGGCTGATCTCGAACTCCCGAGCCCAAGCGATCCTCCCACCTCGGCCTCCCAGAATGCTAGGATTACAGGTGTGAGCCACCGCGCCCAGCTGGTTTTCTCTATTGTTTTATTCTTTTCTCTATTTCATTTATTTCCATGTGATCTTTATAATTTTCTCCTTCTGCTAACCTTTAATTTAGTTTGCTTATCTTTTTCTTGTTTCTTGGGAGAAAGTTTTGGTTATTGACTTAAGATCTTTCTTCTTTTTTAACATATGCATTGACAGCTATTAATTTCTACCTAAGCACTGCTTCAACTCTATCCCGTTTGTTTTAGTATGTCATGTTTTAATTTTTATTCCTACCAAAGTACTTTCCAATTTACCTTGAAAGTTCTTTTTTGACCCACATGTTAATTAGAAGTGTGTTTTATAATTTCCACAAAATATTGAATCTTTTCTTGTTGATGATTTATTTCTAACGTAAGTTCATTGAGGTTAGAAACATTTCAAGCCTTATAAATATATCGAAGTATGTTTTTTGGCCAAACATAAGATATATCCTAAAAAGTGTCCTAGTTGCCTTTGAGAAGACTCTACATTCTGCTGTTTGGGGATGGAGCATTCTATACACATCTATTAGATCTAGTTGGTTTACAATGTTGTTAATTTTATATTTCATCATTGATCTTCTACCTACTTGTTGCAACCAATATTGAAAGTGAGGTAGTGAAGTTTTTGACTATTAGTTTTGAATTGTCTATTTTTCTCTTTAGTACAGTGAGTTTTTGCTTCATGTATCTTACAAATATTATATTTACATGTAATATATAATAATTATATTCATATAAATAATTATTATATTTTCCTGATGGACTGACACTTTTATCATAGTGAAATTTCTCTATTTATCTCTATTAATTTTTTTTCTTTGACGTCTATTTTTCTGATATTAGTATAACCATTCAGTGCTTCTAGGTTGTTGCTTGTATGATATTCTTTTTCAATCCTTTTTTATTTTTTTTGATTCTAAAGTATGTATCTTGTAGACAGTATAGGTGGATCTTGTTTTTTCACACAATCTGTTAATCTGCCATATCTGCATTTTTATTGGATTATTACTATTTAATGTTATTTTTGATATTGTTGGAATTGTATTTGCCATTTGGATGTTTGCTTTTTATGTGTTTCATGTCTTTTGTTCTTCTGTTTCTCCTTATCTGTCTTATTTTGTATTAAATAGATTTTTTCATTTAGTATTTTTAATTATATTTCTAAATTGTTTTCTTACATCTCAACTTATCAAAATCTACTTTAAAATTTTCTAGTTTATTTCTAGCCAAATATAGAAACTTCCTTTCCTTATAGCTCCATTCTGATCTACATCTCTTTTTGTCTGACTACTGTTAGAATTTTATATCTATTTGTGTTATAACTATTATTTTATGTAATAACATATCCAATAAAGAAGCTGAGAGATGAAAAACAAGCAAGTATATATTGATAGAGTTTGTTATATTAACTTTTGTATTTATCATTTTTTATTTTCTTCATTTTCTTCTATAGTTTCAGGCTACCATTTAGTGTTATTTTCTTAATTCAATACAGCTTTTTATTCACCTGACTCTTTTGTGTTGTTATTGTCATATACAGTTGACCCTTGAACAACAAAGAAGGGTCAGGTTCTGATTTCCTGTGCAGCTGAAAATTTGCATATCACTTTTGACACTCCCAAACTTAATAATAGCCTACTGTTAACCAGAACCCTTACCAATAACATAAACAGTCAAATAATACATATTTTATATGTTATTATATGTGTATTATACATTGCATTCTTGTAATAAAACAAGCTAGAGAGAAGCTATTAGAAAAATCATAAAGAAGATAAAACGTATTTACCGTTAATTAAGTGGGAGCAGATCATCACAAAGGCCTCCGTCCTCTTCATCTCCGTGCTGAACAGGCTGAGCAGAAGGACGAAGAGGGGATGCTCTGTCTTGCTGTTCCAGATGTGGCGGAGACAGAAGAGGGGGAGCAGCTGGAAGGCGAGGCAGGAGAAGCAGCCACACTTGATGTGATTTTGCAGAAATACGTCATAATTTCTGTCTGACATTTTCGCTTTTTCATTTTTCCAAAAATATTTCTATGCGGTACCACTCCTTCTTCCAACGTTAGCTTTAGTTTCATGTTCATATCACAGAAGGGCTCATGTTGTAAGAGAAATCAAAAGCAATTTTTAATAATGAAAATCCTGCCAGATTGTCCACTGTCAATTTGTCTTCTGGCACAACAGAGAGGGGATAGCATTGTGTTACGCAATACACCTTATTACTGATAGGTTACTTTAGAGTCTTTGAATGACCAAGTTCCATGAGTCCTATAGCCACAAGGAAACAAATTTTACAAACAGCTTGAGTGAGCTTGGCAGCAGACCCTTTCTCAGCCAAGCCACTAGTTGAGAAACCACCCCTGCCCGGCACTTTGACTTAACTCCTGCACTGTCTTGCAGAGGACGCTGCCAAGCATCACGCAGGCTTCCGACCCAGAGAAACTGTGATGTAACAAGTACATGTTGTCTTAATCCTCTAAATCTGTGGCAATTTGTTACACAGTGTAGATAACCTTGGGGAAGGTGGCTAAGAAGTGCCTATTAAATGTATGTTGGGTTATCTCTGCCTGTCCATGATAACTTTCTATCTTCGTTTATTTCCAATTTTAAAAACAAATGTTCTAAAAATATCTTATATTTCTCCTGAATCAATATCGATGGTGCTTATTGGCTATTGTATCTTTTGTAGCTTTGTGTTTATTTCTGAAATAATTTTATCACTTAATATATAAATATTCTCTGCCTCCTAAGAATTATCTCAAAAATTCTTTATTTTATCCAAATGATCTCACCGATGCTTTTTTATAATGTGATTTATACTGTTTTTGATTTTTCATAGCTTCTATCATTTAGTTAATTATTTTTAACTTGTTTTAAACTATTAAAGTTCATATTTATTTGTGGTAATTGTATTTTGGCACATATATTATACATGCTCTGAATTGACATTAATATGCACTTATCTCATTTTTCTTATAATAATTTTTATGGAATTCATTTAAATCCCTCTATGTTGTTAGGTTTAACTAAAAAGAATTTCCCAGTACTTTTAAAATAAGGGGTGGGCCAGGGCAGCTTTCCTAATCTCAAAAATAAATAACTCTCTCTTTTACTGTATTCTCATATTGATGAATATGGTCTTCTCTGATTCCATTGACTTTCTCTGTCATCATTTTTCACCTGGACTTTCTCTTACCAATGTCTCTATTATGCTGTCCTGCTTAATCTGTATTCTCTTCCCAGCAGTTTCTCTGTCATGTGGGTTTTGGCCTGGAAGGGAACTTCGGCTGGTTAGTTTTGTAGGGCCCAGACACCTCCAGGTTTTCTGTGGGTCCCTGTGTGCTCTCATTAGCAAGTTCCTGCCCAACTTGCATTGCCATTCCCAGATTAGTCTATGAAACCTTCTTTGGGTACCTATTAGAGTAAATGGTGTTTTAGGATGTTCAGGACTGTTGGAAATCCCTTTGTTTTGCTTTTCCCCTGACTTCTTCACACACAGGACATGAAGCTATAAGTGTGTCCAGCAGTTCCTATTTTGGGGTTTGTGGATATTATGTTGCTAAATGTTTTCTCTGTGTGTGAAGATTTGTTTCTAGGTATGTTTAATTTTGCTCTTAGTTTCTCTGTCTGTAACAAATTTTCTGCAACAAATTACCATAAACTTGGCTTGGTGATTTACAACCACAGCAATTTATTATCTCACATTTGTGGAGGACGGAAATTAGAGATCAAGATGTCTGCAAAGCTCTGCTCCCTCCAGAGGCTCTACTGGAAATTCAATTTCTTGCCCCTTCGAGCTTCTGGTGACTGTCTGAATTCCTTGCTTATGACTGCTCAGCAACACCATTTTACAGGGTCTTCTAAATTATTAATAATTGGAGATCATCAATCACACATTATCTTATTTATTATTTGCCTTGGATATAATATTTTCAACAAAGCAATCACTGAGGAAATATTTTTTTATAAATAATGATTAAACTGTATAATAGTAGCCACGTTTTTATAGAATTTCAAATACTGAAACACAGAGAATCTCTAAATTAAGACAAGATTTCTTATTCTATGCCACAGTTATTTCTTTTACTAACCTAATTTCCTGTGTTTCTTGAATATGAATATGAATCAATATAGTCAGTATATTCCCAACAATTTGGGTGGTGGGAATTAGGGTGCATGCCATGCATAAGAACAGGCTTATGGAAAAATCCTGAGCTTTTTCATCTATTCTTCTAGGGAGATGGAGGGACTTTAAATGAGGCAAGGGAGAAGTGGAGCTCAAAGTCATCCATAAATTACTATACCCTATCACAATGAATACTGATTCCTCACATAGAGGAATTTGAGCCAGATCCCAATATTATCATGGCGTTTTAAAGACATAAAAAATTATATTGTATTTTACTAGTGTAGTCTCAATAAATTTGACATGTTAGTCTCTGATTATTAATGTGCAGTTAATTGATCTATGGTAATTTATTTAACTTTCTATTTGTTCCACCTACCTTGTAAATAAATGGGAAAGGAGACACCAATAGATTCTTCTTACATGTGAATATGTCAAAAAGGTCACTTGGATTGAAGCTATGCTCCTTAAATTTACATTGCATACAAATTTTATGTGATATACTACTTTATTTCAAAACTCCCTGCCAAGATGGCTAGAAAAATATCTTACAGGAGGAGCACTATTATGCTAAGTACCTAATGTTCATGACAAGCATATCATCTATTGCTTATAATGAGTCTTCTTAATCTTTTCTTGTTTTTATTCCAGTGTTTTATTCATGAGCCAGGTTATATTAGCTCAGGACAATATTAACAGATTAAAAGTAATTAATTGTAAGTATTACATTGAATACATACTGTCTTCTTTGTCTAAGTACATGCTTAATGCAAATCTTATCAAATTTCATTCAATTAATTTAATATTTATGAACATCCATTGTGCTGTAAGCACCTACAAAATATTAGATAAACTAGAGAGAACTAGAAGACTTGGCACCTGCCCTTTGGAATTTAAACTATTTGAGACCATTGCCTTAATTGCTTGTATAATGTCAAATTTACTAAGGAATGAAAATCAATAGAAAATATAATACATTCAATTCTTAAGAACAATATGTGAGGAGTAACATACAAAAATCAGTAGCCTTTATGCATGCCAATGGAGAACAATCTCAAAAAGAAATCAATAAAACAATCCCATTTACAGTAGCTACAATGAATATAAAATACCTAGGAATCAATTTAATCAAAGAAGTGAAAGATCTCTACAAGGAAAACTATATAACGCTGATGAAAGAAATTGGAAAGGATGCAAAAAAAAGGTAAGATAGCCTGTGTTCGTGGATTGGAAGAATTAATATTGCTAAAATGTCAATACTACCTAAAGCGATCTACAGATTAAATGCAATCACTATCAAAATAACAATGGCATTCTAAACAGAACTAGGAAACAAAAAAACCTGAAAATTTATATGCAACCACAAAAGACCCTGAAAGACAAAGCAACCCTAAACCAAAAGAACAAACCTGAGAGCATCACACTCCCTGACTTCCAAAACCACAGTAACCAAAATATTCATGGTGCTGACATAAAAACAGAAAAATAGTTCAAAATAAAAAAACAGCAGAGAACCTAGAAATAAAGCCATGCATTTATAGCCAATTCATGTTTGAAAAAAGCACTGGGAACATACATTGGGGAAAGGATAGTCTCATCAATAAATGGTACTGGGAAAACCAGACAATCAAATGAAAAAGAATGTGGCTAGATTCTTACGTCTTATCATATACAAAATTCAAATCAAAATGAATTAAAGACTTAAATATAACACCTGAAACTATGAAATTACTAGATGTAAACTTGGGAGAAATGATTCAGCACATTGTTCTGTGCAAAGACCTTTTGGACAAGACCTCAAAATCACAGGCAATAAGAGAAAAAATAGACAAATGGGATCACATCAAGCTAAAAACCTTCTGTACAGCAAAGGAAACAATCAATGAAGTGAAAATACAGCATACAGGATGGGAGAAAACATTTTTAAACTATCAGTTTGACAAGACTACACAGATTGCTCAAGGCCACAGAGTTAATTGTGGCAGGATAACTTGGGGAAGGCCACTCTAGTAACATTTGAGTATAGATCTGAAAAAAATTAGGGGCACACTTGTTAGGAAAACATGTCTTTGCCTATCAGTAGCTATGAGGGGATTAGTAACCAGAGTATACAAGGAACTCAACTCAATAACAACAACTACAACAAAAACCCACAAATAATACAATTAAAAAGTAGGCAAGGCATCTGAATAGACATTTCCCAAAATAAGAAAGAAAAATATCCACAAAGTATATAAAAAAATGTTCAATAGCACTAATCATTAGGGAAATAAAAACCTAAAGCACAATGAAATATCTCTTCTCCCAGTTAAAATTATTTTTTTTCAGAAAGACAAGGAATAACAGATATTGATGAGGTGGTAGAAAGAGAACCGGTAGTACACTGTTGGGGGCGGGCAGTGTAAATTAGTACAGCCACTATGGAGAACAGTATGGAAGTTTCTCAAAAATCTAAAAATATAGCTACATACAATCCAGCAATCTCATTGTTGGATATGTATCCCCCAAAAAGGACATTAGTGTATCAAAGATATTTCTGCATTCCCATGTTTATTGCAAGACTATGCACAATAGTCAAAAATGGAATCAATCTGTGTCTATCGACAGAGGAATGGATAAAGAAAATGTGGTATATATACACAATGGAATATTCTACAGCCATAAAAAGAATGAAATCCTGTCATTTGCAGCAACATGGATGGAACTAGAGGTCATTATGTTAAGTGAAATAAGCCAGACACATAAAAATGAATACTACATGGTCTTGCTCATTTGTGGGACCTAAAATAATGGATTTTATGGAGGTAGAAATTTTTTTGGTGGTTATCAGAGGCTGCGAAGGGTAACAGGGAGTGACAATGGAGATAGGTTGATTAATGGGTACAAAAATACAGTCAGGTAGAAGGAACAAATTCTAGTATTCAATAGCACAGTAGGTCTACTATAGTTAACAATAATGTGTTGTATAGTTCAAAAGCTAGAAGAGAAGAATTGAAATTTTCTTAATTCAACATAAAGAAAAGATGAATGTTTGAGGTGACGGATATCCTAATTACCCTGATTTGATCACTACACATTGTAAGCATGTATCTATCAAAACATCACATGTACTCTCTAGATATGTACAACTATTATGTATGAATTAAACAAACACTATTTTGTTAATATGAGATGGTTAAATGCAGCATGTTAGAAGCTATTTAGCAGAATATACAATTTTCCCATTCACATTCTTTAAATATTTTGAAAATTAGCAGAGATCAGACAAAGGTAAATAATTTGTAGAAAATGTAAACTGCATTATTGCAATGACATTTTCAAATGTATTAGTTGTGGATAAGTTTTTTGGAAGGACATAATATTTAATATCAGCTATCACTGCCCAATAAGCAAAATAATAATGTTATTGGGACTTGATATAGATATAGAATTCTGATTATTTATAACACATTTTATCATTTACTTTGGGTTAAGAAGAAACACATTTTATTTTTATACCTGAAAATTTGCTAGTTAGAAATAATAATCACTAACACAAGGAGTACAATAATCGCTGTGAAAATAAGGACAATTTGGAGAACTGAGTGCAGATGAAGTGTTGGTAACTTACAATGAAAGAATTTTAATATCTCTGTGGAGAGGAAGCAGTTTAACTATATTATATGACTTTGAAGCGTTCAACTTTCCGTACTAGAATCTCACAACGTTGGTTTTATATAAAACATAGATGTAGGAAATCAAGATCTGCAAAAAAAAATGTCTTTTTGTATAATAGGTTTATTCCAATTTAGAGTAATATGAATTATTTTTCAACACTGTCACAGACACAGCTGCGAAAATATCCCAGTTATTTTCTCTGTAAGAAATAACATTATTTGAAGCTAAATTTCCTATAGGATTTACATGAAAGATTTGTACGAGCTATATGTAGATATCTACTATCGCTACTAGCTGAATATTTAAAAGAATGGTTTATTTGTAGGAAAAAATATTAGTTTTTATCATTATTTAAGTGATTTATCATCGTGTTTTAATATTTAAATAGTGAAATGAGATTTAGAAGTCCTTTGCATTTTTATTAGGCAGATGAATGTGAGGTTCGTCTTGAAGTACCTTATTGACATTTTATCTCATTTTTCATTTATTTAATTTACCTCACAGCTATAATCCTAACATCACTGATGAATGTGGTAATTTAATCAATTGTGGAGAACTATTTAAGAGTTTCCAGTAAAAGCCCAAACCTTAAGTTAGGCCAATTCTAAAACCTACGCTACTATATTAGTAGATATCTATTTTATTATAATTTTTGGAATTCCTCCATATTTCTAATCACGAACTTTCTTTTCTGGGAATCATTTCTTTCCCAACTCCAACTACAGTACTCCCATAAAGGCTACCAATTGGTTTACATCAATCTGGCCCCCTGAATAAACTAGATGGATCCTGGAGGCTATCAACTCAGACATGTAGTGCCAATTGCTGTGCCACATATGTAATCTTTGCTAGAATAGATTATTACAGCCTGGGGTGCGGGAATCCTGAATTGATTTGATGAGTGCATCCTTTTTATTGTTATTAGAAAAGAGAATTAGAAATAGTTCATATATACATACAACAGGTAACTAAACAAACACATTACCAGTTTTGTCCCAGGGCTATCTTTCTGATCTCCATCATTTTATAGTACTAAGCTGAGTAATTAAGAAATATCTAATGCGATCGAGACTCTAGTAAGACAAATGCAATCCACAGAGTGTGTGAAAAATCATATGAAATCAGGGCCTGACACATCATATTTGGTGGAAGCAAATAGCTTTTCTCTTCTCAAACTCCGTAATCATAGAGATGATAAACAGACATTCTTAAATTTGCAGGTAATAAACATATATTTGAAAAATTAAATTTTAAGAGAGAATGTTTTATACAGAAGCTAAAATAAGTAATTTGAAATCACAATATTTGCATAACTTGGTGTTGTTCTAAACAGAAATATTAAGATTTCATCTCTTTGGTTTTTAAATGAGTATCTATTAAATTACACATTATAATGACTTAGAGACAGATTCTCCTAGCAGTTGAATTTGATTGCTTGAGGTATTAATTAATGAATAAAATCAACTTCAAATTCCATATAATTATAATTGCTTGAAGGAATAACATTGTTAGAATTAAAGATTTTCCAAAAAGAAAATAATTAAACTGTTAAAATCTCCGGCAAAGGGAATTAGCATAGTGAATTATTCTAACTTTGCTGGTATTATATGATTGGATGAGAGCTTTTGTGCATAATGGAAATAATAGACCAATATGTGTAGAATATATATTTTTAAAAACCTAATTATTGTCAGTTTGATTAGCTAGGCTAATCACACAAAACAATAAGGTTGATAATTTAAACTGAAAACAGTTCCCAAATAATTAATATTTCGCTTTCCAAAGTAGCTCTTCCCTACAGATTTAACTTTCCAATTGTGTCCTTCTACCTTAAGGTAAAATTAAAACTAGTTTGGAATGGGTTTCAAATTACTTTACCATTATCACTTCCTCAATTTCTTTACTTCAAAGTATTTTTTTCTATTTATTTTATTGTTACCTATCTTCAAACATGCAGCATACTCCACTTTTTGCCACATTTATTAGCATGTGCTTTTATCTTAATGTTAAAACATGCTTTAATGACACTGATGTTCTATTACCCTTTTGGTGGACAAGAATCATTAAAATTTTTAGTAATTCACACAATGTAAAAAGAAAGCAAGAAAATTTCTGAATTGAAATATTAAGCCTATATTAGTCTCCTTTTTAGTATATGAAAATATACAGCATTTAATTAATTCATTAGAAAGTAAATGTTACAAAGATTCTTTACATGTTAATTTTTTAAGAAAATATGTTCAGCAATTGCTTTTATTTATTTATTTTTATTTGTACAAATTTATAGGGTACAAATACAATTTTGTTACACACATAGATTGTGCGGTAGTCAAGTCAGGGCCTTTAGGGTATCCAGCACTCAAATAAGGTACATTGTACCAATTAATAATTTCTTATTGTCTGCCCCCCTCTACCTACTCACCATTTTGGGTCTCCATTTGTCTATCAGTCCACTCTCTAAATCCATGTGTACACATTTTTTATACACAGTTATGAGTGAGAACATGAAATATTTGACTTTTTGTGCCCGACTGGTTTCACCTAAGATAATGGCCTCCAGTTTCATCCATGTTGCTGCAAGAGACAATATTTTATTCCTTTTTATGGCTGAATATTATCCACTGTGTAAATACACCCCATTTTCTTTATCCTTTCCTCCATTGATTAGGTGGATTCTATACCTTTTCAATTGTAAATAGTGCTGCAATAAACATACAAGTGCAGGTATCTTTTTGATATATTGATTTCTTTTTCTTTGGGTAGATATCTGGTGCTGAAATTGCTGGTTTAAATGATAATTCTATTTTTAGTTCTTTGAGAAATTTTCGTATTGTTTTATGTAGAGGTTGGACTAACTTACATTCTCACAGTGTATAACCATTCTCTTTCAAACATCTGTTATTTTTTGTCTGTTTAATAATAGCCATTCTGACTGGTGTAATACGTTCTCTCATTGTGGTTTTAATTCGCATTTTTCTGATTATTAGTGATGTTGAGTATTTTTTCATATACCTATTGGCCATTTGCATGTCTTCCTTTGGAAAATATCTATTCATATCCTTTGCCAACTTTTTAATGGGATTATTGTTATTTTTCTATTGAGTTGTTTGAATTCCTTGTGTATTCTGGATATTAGTCCCTTGTTGGATCAGTAATTTGCAAATATTTTCCCTATTCAAGAGGTTATCTCTTCACTCTATTGATTGTTTCTTTTGCTGTGCAGAAGTTTTTTATTTTAATACAGTCCCCTATTTGTCTATTATTTGTTTTGTTGCCCTTGCTTTTGTTGTCTTAGTCATAAATTCTTTGCTTACACCAATGGGCAGAGGATTTTCCCTAAGTTTTCTTCTAGTATTTTTGTAGTTTTGAGTCTTATGTATATGTGTTTAATTTATCTTCAGTTGATTTTTATATATAGTGAGAGATAGGGGTTCAATTTCATTCTTCTGTGTATGGCTATACACTTTTACCAGCACTATTTACTGAAGAGTGTCCTTTCTCCAGTGTGTGTTCTTATTGTCTTTGTCAACAATCAGTTGGCTGTAAGTATGTGGCTTTATTTCTGGGTTTTCTGTTCTGTTCCATTGATCTATGTTTCAATTTTCATACCAGTACCATGCTGTGTTGGTTACTATAGCCTTGTATTATAATTTGAAGGCAGATAATGTCATGAATCCAGTCATCCATTTATTTATTTATTTATTTATTTATTTATTTATTTATTTATTTATTTATTGGCTTGGATTGCTTTGGCTTTCAGGCTCTGTTTTGGCTCCCCATGAATTTTAGGATTTTTTTTCTAACTTTGTGAAAAATGATGCTGATATTTTAATAGGAATTGCATTGAATCTATTGATTGTTTTAGACAGTATGTTCATTTTAATAATATTACAATTTCTAACAGAATTGAAAACATCAAAATAATTTGGAGACCATGTTTATTTCATGTTACATATTGTAAAATGTAAAGTATTGTAATGTATATGAACATTCTAATTTACCTATGGAGTTTTCTAAATTAATATCAATTGATAAGTAGAAAAAATGTTTTTTTAT
>NW_012141635.1:2685666-2686222 GCF_000956105.1 Propithecus coquereli
ATTGCTAAAAAGACTAGTTTAAAATAAATAATAATGAACAGGGTTTGTGATAAAGCAGAAATTTTACTTTTTTTGTAAGTATTTATGTGTTTTATAAATATGCTGACAGTTTGGAACAATTAGTAAAGTTCTAATAATAAATATGAAGTAACTGTTTTAGGAATTGAACAAGTAAACCTTATGGCAATGAGCTAGTCTTTACTCTTATAGAAGAAATTAAATGAATGGACAATATGCTACTTCTTGTATTTTGATTTTATATTATATTTCTTCATATACATTTTGAGAACAGTCTGAAGTCAAGTAAGTAGGTCACTTGCTGAGTTACTTAGTTTCTTGTCCCTTAGACACTAGGTCTTCCAACAACATCGTCCTTTCAAATGTTGCCTTTTTATTGATAGATATATTTATTTCCTGATTAATGCACAACTCCTTTATTGGAATTTGCTACAGGAGACATAGTTTTAATGTTTGTATAATCAATAGTTCCATTAACACTAAGAATTCCTACTGTTAGTTGCAATGGCTCTAACTACAAGAAATTGTGTATTTCTTG
>NW_012141635.1:2686272-2687584 GCF_000956105.1 Propithecus coquereli
AAAAATGTTTTTTTATCAGATTCATCCACAAATTGTGATCTATAAACCAGAAAGCATTTGTTTGGAAAGAGAACAAAGAGATATAATCATAAGAAACTGTTCTCAACACATAAAATGATTTCCTTAATAAGGTTATAATTGCCTTAAGTAATTTAGTTTCAATAAAATATAACTTTTAACAATAATACTGTCAATTTCAGTGTTAAATAGTTTTTTACTTTTCTCCCCTTTTCTTACTGTAGGTGAATAAAAAAATCAATGGTACTTCCTAAATTATCCTGGATAGAGCTTGACCCCATTCTTTGAAGTGAGGTATCACAAAGATGGAAAAATATGCACCCCATGTACTCACTATCAAATTGGTACTAACTGATCACTAACGTGCTGACATAGTAGTAATATTCATTGGGTGCCTGTCAGATGGGGGGTATAGGGAGGTAAACTCACAACTAATGTAGATGGAGTGCACTGTATAGAAAAAATAATAAATGGATCACATACTTTGCAGTGTATACTATAAAAAGAACTGGACACATGAACTTTTTAAAAAAATTTCCTTTGTTTACAACCAATTATGACTTTCGTTTACAAATTTTCTATTTCTGCACTTCAACAAAGTTCATTTAGAATGTTTATGTTTGGCATGATATAAATTGTGATTTTGCATTCTATGTTGAGATTTTTATTTATAAGGTAAAAGTAACTTGTAAACATTACTTCACTCCTACTTTTGGATGGCTGACTACTTCTTAATAGAAACAATATAAACTGGAACTGTTCTCAAATAATTATACCTGTAGTACTTAAGAGGACTTAATAGGCAAGGGAAAGGACAGCTCAACATCTAGAATAAGATTTTTAGCAAAAGTGAATTATATGGCAGTCTTGTAAATACTTGTTGAAAATTCTGAATTTAAACAATTGTTGAATGTTGTCATTGGTTATAGAAAAATATACAAAGCACAATAAAATCAAGACCACTAACAATTTCAATTATAGAACCTAAGATTGTCTAGGAATATTTAAAGAAAATCTGACCTTAACACTGTTTTTGTTGTTCTTTTGTGTTGTTTTTGCCATTTCCCTTTCTCCAAGTCCTGGTAGAACACGTCCCATTATGAAAAAAAAGCACCATTGGAACAACTATTCTATTACACAATAGACCATTATGACTCATAAAGCTGTTTGCAGCTGACTTACGAACTAAGCAAAGTAAAATATTTCCAAGCAGTAATATGCAGAAACATTTAAAAATCACTTCTGAAATCTATTTACTTAAAAATGAGTAAATAGAAGGTTCACTAATTGTGCA
>NW_012141635.1:2688654-2699006 GCF_000956105.1 Propithecus coquereli
TTGTAAATGGTCCTAATCAATTTAATTATGGTAAAGAAATTCTGTGATAGTACTAATACTTTCATAACATCTACACATTAAAAGAGGAACCTCAGAGTGATTGCCTAAAATATAATTAAGCTGTACCTAAAAAGTTATCATAGATTTTTAAATTACCTGAATTTTGCTGAATATGTATAGTTTTCCTTGGCATGTTAAAAATTAAATGAATCATCAAGACCAAGTAGAGATTTATTCTAGGCATGCGAGGTTGGCACATCAGTGTAATATATCGATGGGTTAAAGAGTAAAAATCACATGATCCTATTGATAATAAGAAAAACACTTGACAAAATTCATCATCTGTTTGTGACTAAAAACCTTAGCAGAGAACATCAACAAAAACTTACAGCTAATATCATACTTAATGATTTAAAAATAGGATACTTTCATCTAAGATCATGAACAAGGCATGGGCATCTACTATCATTCATCATAACTATTCAACATCATACTAAAAGTGCTAGACAGTAAAGAGTGGCAAGAAAAAGAAATAAAAGTTATACAGATTGGAAAAGAAGAAATAAAAATATTTTCATTAATAAACAACATGATTGTCCATGCATTAGTTTGCTAGGGCTGTCATACCAAATTAACACAAACTGGAATTTAAACAACATTATTTTCTAACAATTCTGTAGGTTGGAAGTCCTAGATCAAGGTGTCAGCAGGATTGGTTTCTTCTGAAGGCTTACTCATTGGCTTGTACATGACTAACCTCCCCTGTGTGTCTTCACATGATCCTCCCTCTGTAGAAAGGAACTGCCTAAATTCCCTCTTCTTAACAAGAACACCATTTTATTAGATTAGGATCACCCAAATGACTTCATTTTAACTTAACTATCTCTTTAAAGACCCCACTCGAAAAACAGTCATACTTTAAAGAACTATAAATTAAGACTTCAACATATTAATTTTGGAAGGGACACAATTTATCTCATAACAGCCCAGGTAAGAAATCTTAAAGAATCTATAAACAACAACTGGAACTAAAAGCAATAATAGTAAGTCACAGGGTAAAATTTTAACATAGGATCAGTTGCTTTCCTGAATATCAGCAATAAATAGTTGGAGTTTGAATTGAAAAAGAAATAACATTTACAGCAACAAAGACGAGTTTTAAATACATAACCAAAAGTATGATCCATAAAAGAAATAAAATTAAGTTGGACTTTATTAAAATTAAATACTTTTGTTTTGCAAAAGACACTGTTAAGAAAATGAAGTCAAGCCATAGAATGAGATAAAATATTTGCAAAACATTTATCTGATTAAGGCATATATCCAAAATATTTAAAGCATCCTTAAAACTCAACAGTAAGAAAATTAAAATATATATATATAATGGGGAATAGACATTTTTCCAATGAAAATATACAAATAAGCATGTGAAAAATATTTATATCACTAAAGAAATGCAAATTACAACATACAAAATAGAACTAAATATCAAAATGGCTTCAAAACTGACAATAGCAATTGTTGGCTATGTGGATGTGGAGGAGCAGGAACTCTCATTTATTGCTACTGGGAACGCAAAACAGCACAGCCACTTTTAAAGAGAGTTTAGTACTATCTTGATCAGATAAGTACATTTAATCAGATTAGTGTTTTGTAAACTTGAACGTAATTTTACCATATGACCCAGTGATAGTGTTTTAGGTATTTACTGAACTGATTTCAAAACACAAAAACCTATATATGAATATTCATAGCAGCTTTATTCATTATTGCCAAAAATGGAAGCAGCCTAGATATCCTTCAATAGGTGATTAGATAATAAACTGAGATACATCCACACAACAGAATATTATTCAACAATAAAATAAAATAGGAATGAGGTATCAAGCCATACAAACACATCAATGAATTTTAAGTGCACATTGCTAAGTGAAAGAGCCCGGTCTGAAAAACTGCATTCTTTTCTTAAATTTCATTTATATGACACTCTGAAAAAGGGAAAACTATAGAGATAGTGACCAACTCGTCTGTAGTTGCCAGGAGTTTGGGGTGAAGGGTGAATAGTTAATGCATAGCAGATTTTTAACTATTCCAAGTGAAATTGTAGTGTGTCATATACTGTAATGATGGATACATGGCACTATCCTTTTGTCAAAACACACAGAAAACAAAGAATGAACCATAATCATGCAAATTAAAGTGTATTAATATATGCTATCTTTCAATATTATTTAGTGGTTCAAATGATCCCACAATAAAATACAGAATTCAACATAGTTCTTTAACACATGTATGAAATAACTTCACTGAAGAGAATGGAGAAAAAAGTTGTTGAGTAACTGGAAATAAGTGGATTCTAAAGACTAAATGTAAAATTCCCATGGGGCAGGGGTTAACAATTCTGATGCCACTACTTATGTATATTGGATGTGAACAGTTAAGTAAATGGATGTCAAATGATGGGAACCAGGTTTCTCAGTGTTGAAATGGGAAGCTACAGATCAGAAAGGTGGGGAAAGTTAAAATCATCCATATGGTAAAGGATTAGATAGGAGACATTAGTATGAACTCTTGCTTACTTCAATACAGATGCAGACTGCTACATACAGGAATATTAATAGATATGTTTATAGCCACAGTTTACTACATTCATATGTATTTCTTTTCTCTTTCAGCTCAGAATGCCTAGATACAAAGACACTACAGTACCAACAAATTCTGGTTTCTAACGTCATTTTCCAATAAGAGGAACCAGAGTTCCTAGGAGATAGGACTGATTGTAGAACTGAGGAAGGAAATAGACAAGATTAGCCTGGAGCTTCTTATAGTGCCAGAAAATAAAGAAATACTGAAGTGCACACATGCGCACACGCACACTTATAGAACACATCCAAGAGCCATTGGAAAGAACCCTCAATGGCCAAAGCTGGAATAATTCAAACAACAAAAAGTATGAAACAGTAATGGATTATAATCCAAAGCATAAAATAAATACCTATGAGTCTATACTGATAGAAATAAATGATTAAATAAATAGATCAATGGGGGAGAAGAGACAAGTTTCCCATACACAAAAAAATCCAAATAATGCTTATAGATATTCCAACTTGAAGGAAGTGGAACATTACTCCCCACTTCTTAAATTTTGGCTATCCTTAGTGAATCTTCCCAAGGAGTACACTTTGGAAAGGGGGCAAAAAATAACAATTTTATAGCAGAGAAAGCTGAAAAATACTACCCCAGCCAGGTGATCAGTTAACATCAACAGGGATAACTCACGCCAAGTCATTCATATGTCCCCTTAATATGTTCCCTTAATATGAGGAGATGAGATTTTTATTTTATCTCTGTGATTTTCTTCCCCAAATCCCATAAATTCAGGCTACTAATGAGTAAAATTCAGACAAATTCCAACAGCGAGGCATCCTACAAAATACCTTATAAATAATTTTCAACTCACAGGTAGTCTTCAGAAAAGAAAAGTCTGAGAAACTGTCACAGCCAGGAAAGCCCTAAGGAAGCTGGACAACTGAAGGTGATGTGGATCCTGGTTGGGATCCTGGAACGTAAACTAGAATTAGCTAGAAAATAAGAAAATCTGAATAAAGTATGACGCTTGTTTATAATATGGTATTAATATTGGTTCCATAATTGTAACGATGTGCCATATTAATATAAGATATTAATAATACAGGAAACTGATGTGGGATATATGGGAACTTTTAAATTACATTTTTAGTTTTTCTATAAACATAAAACTAGTCTGAAAAAATAAGTTTAAGAAAACAAATGAATCAAGGGTAAAGAGTATCTATTGCGTCTGCTTAATTATCAATGCAATGCAATTTCTAATCCTTGTAAATTCAATGTCTGTTAATAAATAAATACATTCTTATAATTTAATTAAAATTCACATGGAGAATTAAATTACACTGCTGAAATTGAACTATGATCTATGTTCTCAATTTATAGTAAAATCATTTTGATGGAAGTGTAAAACCCTAGATTGTTTCCATATAAGTGAAAATGATTCCTCTCCCTTTTTTTAAGTATTTGCCAATAGTATCACATAAATAATTTTTTGAAACTCAGAGAATCTTCATTCAAATAAAATTTTACAATAGAGTTATTTAGAACTATCATGCAATGCATATATAAGACTTATAAATGCCTCTATGGTTGTATCCATTGAAATAAAAATAGATTAATCCATTGCAATTTCTCTCTTTTCTTTTTAGTTATAAAAGCTAAAGTAATTAATTTCTGCCTGAAATATAAATTGCAGTGCTGTTACATGGATAAAAGTCTGTTAGGAATTATTTATACATGTTCTATAAAGTAAGACAGTATATTTAATCAGAAGTAAAGATAATAATAGTTAACAAATTTTTTCCTTGTATTTATCACAGTTCACTTTGTGATTGCTGTGGTAGAATATTTGTACCCTCCAAAGTTCATGTTAATATTTTGTCTCCAATATGGCAATATAGAGAGGCAGATCCTTGAGAAGTGATTGGGTTTTGAGGGCTCTGCTCTCATGAATGGATTAATCCATTTATGAATTAATTGATTAATGGGTTTCATGGGAGTGGGACTGGTGCTTTTTAAGAAGAGGAAGAGGGACCCGAGCTAGCATGCTCAGCCCTTTTGCTATCTCATGCCCTGTACCACCTTGGGACTTACAGAGACTCCCCACCGGCAAGAGGGCCCTCACTAGATGTGGGCCTTTGACCTTAGACTTCTCAGCCTCCATAGCTGTAAGAAATAAATTCTTTTTCTTATAAATTACGCAGTTTCAAGCATTGTGTTACACTCAACAGAAAACAAAATAAGACAGTGATAGACATTGTATACGTAAGTAAAGGAAATCCCTTTTCCTTTAAGATCTTGTTCTTTACTCCAAGGCACATTTTCTCAACCATTGGCTGTGCGAGGTGTATGATGGAGCCCATCCTCATTCATCACAGACTCACAGGAGCAGCACTTTTCAACTGGGGACATCCTGCCCTTTAAATGATATGTGGTGGGATGTCACTTGTTAGTGTGAAATATCTTTTCCCTCCCTGGAGGGATTCTGATACTCATCTCTAGGTCAAATGGTTAAATTTTGATCATTGTCCATCTATTGGAAAATGGAGCTATGTTTTGTTTCTAAGAAAAATGTAAATACCATTATTACTATTGTAAAGGATAATGCCATTCCTTTATTAGGAAGATTTTTAGATATTTACAGAATATTATGCTAAAACGATGACTTCTATAGTTCATAAACATATTAAATATCTATAGTTTACATGATTGCATTTGCCTCTATTCAACTGGATATTTGTATTTTTATCTAACTATATAATATTCAATTTTCTGTCTAATTAGATAGTAACCTCCTATAATTCAAGGACTGTAACATATATATTTTATTATTATTCATACTAAGAATCATAGTGCTACCTTTACTGTAGAAAAGAGAATTGTATAATATTCCTTTTCTTATACTTTGAAAATGAAATATTTATTCATATCAATTTTCAATATTAATTATAATAGTAACGCTTTACTTAAATCCCCCTGATGCTTGCAAATAACCTGGCTGTCACATGATCTTATTTTGAAATGATTTTAGTACACTGAGGTTCATAGGGTAAGTTTTATTATGTCCATTTTGCAAATGAGGAAACCACTTCATAGTAATTAAGTGATTGGATGGAGATCACAAATTTAATAATGAGTAGTACTTTGACTTGAATCCACATCTTCTAATTCAAAGTCTTGTGATCTTTAGCACATTCTACTTTGTTTCCTTCGATTTCTCAAAAAAGCCTGGGTAATCATTGTCAACAGCGTACCACACAAAGACTCTCATGCAACTGAACAATGTGTGATTTTAATGAAAGCAAATGAAACAGGACAAGTATATCTGGGAACATGGTCATTTTTAATGGCATCCTGGCAAATTAGTAAATTAGCACTTTCATTCTCACATGTACAATTATGATACTTCCCTATTTTCCTTCACCCTATTTTTCTCTACACGAGCAAAACTAAATTTTATTGTCTCACTGTCTTAAGTCATCTTATACTACATTCAATATAAATTTATTATAATAGCTTCATATTTATAAGTATAGAATTTATTGACATACCTCAACATATACACTGGCTCTAATAATCAGCATTTATTTTCCCACTCATCTTCTTCACAGGTTTATTAATAAGATCTTGTTTTTCAGACTTCTACTATTTATTTACTTTTACATAATTAATAATTTCCCAGATATGATAAGTTCCTTTGTTTTCTGTCCCAAATTGCTAACTTTGAAGGACAATCATGGAATTCCCTTATTGGAGGTCGGGGTGGAGTGGTGGTGGGAGCACAGGGTGTGGAAGAATCTTTCTCTGCCGCTGCTGAAAAGAAATATTGATGTTTAACAATAATGTAACTAACTAAGAATCTGAGGATCTCATGTTTCTGTGTTCCTGAGACCCCCAAGATGATTGTGGATTGTCACTCTGTCTTCCATAACAGAACATAGCACTCTCCCTTTTCATTTGAGGAAAAAATTATTCCACTAGTTTGATCTGTAGAATAATCTCACCATTATTGTAGTAATGACCATGTAATTATTTTCTGGGGTTGACTTAGATTATAACAGACAATTTAGGGTGGGATTTGGGTCAAAAATAGAAACTATAGCCAGTATATTTCATCATCCAAATGTTAGTTCTTCCACTAAACTGATCCCAAATATGTCAAACTCTCAATTAACACCACCTGGTCTAAGCCATCCTTATCCATGGTTAGTTTTATCATTTCCACAGAATCTCACTACTAGAGATATGTACCTGGCAACATTTGCATCTATAGAGTTTGTCTTCTCATCTATCTTCAGAAAATTGAGAATATTCTCCATTTATCACAAATTGCTCTTATCTGAACAAGCGTGTCAACAATTTACTAACCATTAAATGCAATGCACAATAAAATTGCAGGAAGTATTTGAAAAAATAAAATAATAAAACTATATTAAAATATATTGTGGTAGGAAGATTTTTAAGATGACTGCCAAGGGCTCACCTCCTATTGCATACTATATAATACCCTTGTGTAGAGTATGAAAAGGGACTTATGAATGGTGGGACAACCACTTCTTTGGTTATATTACATTATATATGAGTCCTTTGTAGTGGACTGGAGAGAGATTGTTTTGCTGGCTTTAATAATTATAATTTAGCTGCCATGCTATGAATAGGCCATATGCCTGGAAACATGAGAATAGCTTCAAGGAGCTGAAAGTGCCTCCTAGTTTACAACCAGAAAGGAAATGGGATTTCAATTCCAAGGGCCTGTGTTCTGCCAACAACCAGTGAATGTGGAGGAGGATTCCAAGCATCAGATGAGATTATGCCCCATGTAGAGAACTTGATTTTAGCATAGCGAGATCCTGAGCAGAGGATCCAGTTAACCTATACCCAGATTTCTGACTCAAATGTAAGGTAATGCATTCATATATCTTTAAGAGGCTAAACTAGTGGTAATTTGTTACACAATAATAGAAAACTAATGTAAATATATTATTCAGAAAATACAATAATTCAATTAATTATAGCATATAATTAATATATAGTCATTATATATTTCTTGATTGCTTAGTACTGTCTCTCATAATTGTCTCACTTTTGACAATAAATTATATGGTTAGTCTATTCCTGCTTCACAACCAATTTGCTAGTTGTTATTAGTTCTCTAACTGCCACAGAATATCACTACCTTATATACCTACCAGGCAACATTTGCATCTATGGAGGTCTACTTTCCTCAAATTCCCGTAACTTTTCCCACCTTCACTGCTACCACTCGGCTAAGCACTATCATCATTTGATTAGATTACTGCAAAAGTCTCACAATATGTCTCTTTGTTTCTAATCTCACCCACCTCAACCACTTGCCTATGCTTATTTAGATCCTCAACACAGATGCCAAACATAAGTTACTTCATGTCACTTCTGTGCTCAAAATTCTGCTGTTAACTCCTTATTTCACTCAGAGTAAAAGCCAAAGCCCTTGCAATGACTGCCAAGGCCTTACGTGATCTATCGTACTCTCCTTGTGGCTGCTCCAATTCCTGAACACACTAGGTCAATTTAGACCTTGGAGTCTTTTCTCTGGATGTTTTTTCCTGCTTGTAATGCTCTTCCCAAAGATATTCGCATGACTAACTCTTCTTCAAAACTTGGCTCAAATCTCACCTTCATCAATGTCTGACGTGGCCAACCTTTTGAAGGTTAACAGTTGCTATCCCACCATCTCTAGTGTAACTTCATCTCCTTTACATACTTTTTACATTTTTTAATAGCACTTATTGTTTTCTGGATTATTATATTATTACCTATTCATTTTGTTCGTCTTCTTCTCATCACTAGAATATAATATTGCATGTTCTATGACAACATGGAATATTAATTATTTTGTATCATTGTCTACCAAATACCTAGAATTGTGTTTGGGACCTAGTACGTATTCTGTAAACTTGAGTTGAATAAATAAATTGATATAAGTAAAGCTTCCTTTCTGGTTCTTCACTGTCTTTAGAAACTTTCTGATCTCTGCCTCCAACTTGAACCAGCCCATTCTTCCATTTCTGAATGCTTCTACAGATTACATCACAAATTCTTAATAATATTTAGGTCAAGTTTAAACATGTATAAAATAATTCTGTTAGACATATTTTCTTGATTATTTATTAAATTGGTCTATGAAGGGACTTTGTTCTTCTCAACATTTGGCACATATCCTTGCACATGTAAGATATTCAATTGTTTAAATTGTAAGACATACATACAGGATATAGGGGAAACTGTAGCGGTCGTCCCTTAGGGCGTTTTAAAAAATTTATTTAAAATGTTCATTTAGAAAACATTGATGACAGGGTGGGTAGAATCTACCAGGGTAATATTAAATGCAAACTGATTTGGATTTAAAAAAATTGACTGTCTTATTTTGGTAATTAATCAAATAGATAATTCAAGTATGTATAATTAGAAATTGATTATATTGATATTCCTTCTAATTAGCTTGGGTAAAGAATAAAATGACCTATAAATGAGGTCTTACTCTCTATAAACAGAATAAATGCTGTAGGTATATTTTGACACACTTTTCCAACTTTGTGTATTAAAATTCAGCAGTGTGCTTCATCCTTTTAGTTTCTGGAAACTGACCGATGGTGTTTTTTAAAAGAAGTGACTTAAGCCTCTTGAAAATAGATGAAAATACCTAATATGTATGGACCTACTAATTTTATTCATTTGACATTTGTATTTTTAATACACAAATATATATTCAACAGGCTGCATTATTTTACAAACAACCACTCCCTCTGTAAATTGAATTGTGCTGTATAAATAGCACAACATAACTCCTATAATTCTCCTAATGTTTCTGAGAGTCTTTTTTAGGTAAATTAATTGAGACTGTGATTTTTATTATTTAAAAACAGTAATATGATGTTATAATTATCAATTAGGCTTATTTTAGTAAGTTATTTTAGGATGGTAAGACTTTTTGAATCACATATAAGATGTAAAATTTAATAACTAGGTCAGATGACAAAAGTGGAGTTAAAATGTCTTATGTGTCAGGGATGTATTATTGACTATATTTCAATGGGACTATAACAGATTTAAAATTAAAAGTAACTGAGCTATGTGGCTTTATACTTCTACAGGGAATAATGGACAAACTATAGTACATTATTCTTACAGTCATTAAATAATTCTTCATTAAAGGGAATGGTGACGAGGTACCAGAGAAGAAAAATATATCAGTGTAAATTTAAATATTAGCATCTATATTTTTTTTTTTTTAAAAAAAGAAGAATAGCAAAGGAAATGCAAATCTGAAAAGTCAGAACTGTTCTTAACCTGGAGTTTAAATTCAACCTAAAAATTAAGCAGAATAGGATAAAATCTACAGAAGAGCTGGGAGATGGAGAAAGTGAGGATGGTTCAAGTTGGGGCAGGTGGCATGAGGCCGCTACAGGCAAGGAATATTATTTAAGCCTTAGGCATTTTGAACTGACAGCTGTGGAAGGAGAGGAAATTTAAGGTCATTTAAGTATGTTATTAAAGTTATGAGGAGGAACCAGTAAAAGTTTCTGTTGACTCGGGTGTCAAGAAACCTGAGTGTCTAACACTTGTTATAAAAAGATAATTGGTATTGTGACATGCAAGATGTATCTCAATGTGTAATCACATGCAGACTTTGAGTCATGCAAGTGAACAATGAATATATTAAATAAATACTTTTTAACTGCATAGATGAATTGAATAAGGTAAATGTTATATAATTATTATTA
>NW_012141635.1:2700006-2710745 GCF_000956105.1 Propithecus coquereli
GGTTTCCATAATTAAAAATTTATTATGAATAATTTTCTGTATATGACTATAGCTATTAATTATATAGCTTTGGATATTGCTGTGATTTTTTAAAATTCTATTTTGTCCTTTTAAAAAGAAATGTGAAATAAATATAACGTCCTAATATACAATTTTAACTCAGACTCACTGAATCACTGATTCTTGAAAATATTTCTTTTCCTAACAACTATCCAAATTATAGTTAAATTCTCTAAACCGCCATAGGCCTAGAACTACAAATATTAACGCTATATTAGACCTTATTATCTGCTATACGCCAGGTACTCTTCTAACTGCCTCCTGTGTATGAGCTCACTGATACTTGGAAGAACCCTTTGAGAAAATATTATTATTCTTATTTTTCAGATGAAGAATTCAAGGCAGAGAAATACCTGGTAAATTGGCCAAAGGCATACCGAACCAAGATGGGAATATAGGAAGTTTTGACTAGAAATCTGGTCTTAACTATCATGTTTTAAAATGGTCTTAACCATCATGTTGCTGCCCATTAAGTTGCCATTAGTGCAAAGCACAATATTTTTTTTACAATTATTCTATTGGATTTTCCAATTTGTCAAAGATGTAATAGAACATGGAATTATCAAGATTTAAATAAAACAATCATATGTACTATTTAAACATTTTCAAATTCCACTTGGGAAAATATCTCCAAATTTAAACTTGAAATTTCTATTCAAGATAACGAGCTTACATGTGGAAATCCAACTCTTTGCCAAAGTGAGGATAGAAGGTATACACACACACACACACACACACACACACACACACACAGTCATGAACACACTTCAACAGGTAATGTTCATAAAATAAAAGGAAATTATGAAACAAATATAGCCAGATATGAATCAAAAACTATTGCATATGAAGGAATCATAAACCCAGGTGGGGTGTGTGTGTGTGTGTGTGTCTGTGTGTGTGTATAGACATAGAGCTATGTAAACATACACACAAACATAGTTATTAAAACTATCCTCGAAACAGGGATTTACTTTAGGTAAGCCATAAACAGATAAAGACAAATATGTAAGTTATAATAGAGAGGTTCAGAGATACAGAAGTTCAGTTGGGGAGTTCCATCATCCTTCCATGAAAAAATAGCAATAGCGAAGAGCTGGAATTACAGGGATTTCCTAATAACCTGGGCACTCATGGCTGAACATTTTTACAAATTGATGAGCAATAAATGATTCCTTTATCTTCCTTAGATGGAGAGCACACCAAATACTAGACAAGATAAGCACAAATTTTTCAAAATGGACATATCATAATAAAATTACAGAACATTAAGATGAAAAAATCGTAAAAGCTAGGAGAAACAAATATTATATAGCAACAAAATCATAATAATGGAAGACAATCAGCAAAAAATAAAATTCAACTAATAAAATCCAGCTGAATATAGATATTTTCCAAAATTTAAGATAAAGGATATTACCACACAAATTATCAGAGTTGGCTCTAAGCAGAGAAGAAAATTAAACCTGACAAGAATAAAAATAGGATATGTCAACTTCATCTGTAATATTTTTGTTTGTTTATTGTGGTAAGACTATTTAACATGTGATCACCCTCTTAAATTCTCACTTGCATAATACATTATTGGGTGTACTACAGACACAATGGGTAAAGCAAACCTCTATGAATTGTTCATCTGGCATAACTGAAACTGTGTTCCTACTGAATAGCAAACGCCCCATTCCTAATTCCTCCATCTCCCAGCAGCTACCATTCTACTGTCTCTTTCAATGAGTTTGACTATTTTAGATACCTCATATAAGTAAAATTATACAGTGTCTGTCCTTCTGTGACTGGCTTTTTTACACTTAGCATAATTTCCACAAGGTGCATCTATGTCGTTACATATGGCAAGATTTCCTTCATTTTTTTCCTGTTTGATTTTGATAGACATTTTTAGAGCAGTTTAAGGATCACAATTAAATTTAGAGGAAGGCACACAGATTTTCCATACACCCCTTGTTTGCACATATGCATAGCTTCCCCTGTTATCAACACCCCCTACCCAAGTGGTACCATTGTTAAAATTGATGAACCTTCCACCATTATATTTTCATACAGAACATTGTCACTGTCCTAAAAATTCTGTGCTCTACCTTTTCAACCTTCCCACTTCACTAAACCCCATCAATCACTGATGTTTTTGTTGTATCCATAGTTTTGCCTTTTTAGAATGTCATATAGTTGGAATCATACAGTATGTAGTCTTGTCAGATTGGCTCGTGTCACTTAGTAATACACATTTAAGGTTATTCTATATCTTTCATGGCTTGATATTCCATTTCTCTTTAATAATGAATAATAGTCCGTTGTTTGGATGTACCACAGTTTATGCATTCACCTACGGAAGGACATCATGGTTGCTTCTAAATTTGGCAATTACAAAGAAAGCTGCTATAACCATCTGTGTGTAGGTTTTGTGTGGGCATCAGTTTTCAACTCCTTTGGTTAAATACCAAAGTGGCTGTACCATTTGCAATCTCACCAGCAATGAATAAGGGTTTATGTTGCTCCACATCCTCACCAGTATTTGCTGGTGTCAGTTTTCTGGAATTTGGCTATTCTAGTAAGTGTGTAGTGATTCTTCTTTTCCAAGGCTGATTAATGTCTAATTGTGTGTCTGTTCTGCATTTTCTTTATACATTCATCCACTGATGGAGACTTTAGTTGCTCCCATATCTTTGCTGTAATGAATAATGCTGCAGTGAACATGGGAATGTAGATGTCTCTTTCATATCCTGATTTCAATGCTTCTGGATAAATAATCAAAAATAGAATTGCTGGATCATATGGTAGTTGTATTTTTAATTTTGGGGGGAACAACCATACTGTTTTCACAGCAGCTGCACCGCTTTACATTCCCACCAACAGTGTACCAGGGTTCCAATTTTTCCACATTTTCAATAGCACTTATCTTTTTTTTTTCTGATAATAGCCATTCTAGCAGGTATAGATGATATTTTGTTGTGGTTTTGATTTGCACTTTCCTGATCTGATTATTAGTGACTTTAGGCATATTTTCATTTAACTGTTAACCATTTATATGTCTTTGGAAAGATGCCTATTCAAGTCATTTGCCTTTTTCTTTTGTTTGTTTGCCATTGATTTATAAGATTGCCTTATATTGGGTATTAACTCCTTATGAGGCATATGATTTGTAAATGTTTTCTTCCACTTTGTAGGTTGCCTTTGATCGATTCTTTTACTCTTTGCTCTTTTACTATTTCCTTTGCTGTTCAGAGGTGTTTAGTTTGATGCAGTCCACTCATCTATTTTTGCTATTGTTGCTGTGTTTTTAGTGTCATATTCAAGAAATCATTGCCTAGATCAATGTCATGAATATTTTCCCCTTTTTTTATTCCACGAATTTTATAGTTTCAGATCTTATGTTTAAGTGTTTAATCCATTCAAAATGATTTTTGTGTATTATGTGGATAAGGTAGAATTTCATTGTTTTGCATTTGGATATCCAGTTTGCCCAACAGCATTTGTTGAGGAGACTATACTTTCCTCATTGTGTGTTCTTTTCACTCTTGTCAAAAATCAGTTTACTACAGAATCATGGATTTATTTCTCAGCTCCATCTTTTGTTTCATTGGTTTATAGGTCTATTTTTAGTGTGAGCATCATAGTATTTTAATTCCTGTAGCTTTGCAATATATTTTGAAATGAGAAATGCCTCCAACTTTGTTATTCTTTCTCAAGGTTGATTTGAATAGTAGTCTTTTGTAGTTTTATATGAATTTTACAATTGCAATTTCTATTTCAGAAAAAATGCCACTGGTATTTTGATAGGGACTTTATTGAGTGCTAACTTTTGTTGGATAATTAACTTATTTTTATTAATAATTATCACATAATCTTAAAGAAGGTATTTTTAATCCAATTTTGATTGAAGAAATTAAAGCTCAGAAACTATTTCCAATGATCATATGGACAGAAATTCAGGCAACTGAGATTCTAATCTAGGTACACTTGATTTCAAAGCCTGAATTATTCTCAAGGATACCTGATGCCTCTCTGAAGAAACAGATGCTGAATATAACATGTTGGACAATCTAGTTGCTATATTTGAAAAAAGACCAAGTAGAATTTCATCTCTAAGTCTTACCAATTATATTAGCCTGATTTAAAAAATGCTGGGTTTTTTTTTTCTGAATTCTTTTTGGAAACAAGTGTTTTCTAGCTGAAGGAATAAGAGACAGATGATCAATTAATTAATATTAAATATTTTTATAATACAATTGATTGAACATGTTTATTTTTTCCTGTTATTAATTTACTAACTGTTCCATATTAAAGAAGGAGAAAGAAAAGATACACACAACAGAGAATACCTTATAGAAACTATCAATTGAAGAGCTAAATGATTCATGTATTAGATGAGTACATTGATTACTGTTAACACCAGTTCCTAGACTTACTAGTGACGGTGAGACTGGCTGTTTGTGAGACTACTAATTTCTAAATTCTTAATTATTTCCAATTGTACTGTTACGAAATATTTTATAGGTAAGAATATTTGTTAAAGTGGTGGGTGTGGTAGTATGTGCATGTGTTTCTAAATATATTTTTTTACATTTCAGTAGAAACTGTGTGATGCACCTACTCAGCAAGAATATTTCACATGTGGACTACATGTCTATTTTCTTCGTATTTATTCAACAATTTAGTTCCTTTTGGTGACACTAATAAGTTAATATGAGAGGCTCTAGCACCTTAGTTACTCCTCAGAGGAAAGATATCCTTCTAACTTTAAAGGACAACGTATTCATCTGGAATTCTTCTCATTTATTATTTAAATGCTCCCTGGAACAATTCATATATCCGTTTATTTGATAAAATATCAAGTTAAGAATAGCTGGGGAGTAATTTTTTATTTCTGCTTGAATAATTACAGAAAGACAGGGTGATAGTAGAAATTTAAATGATGTATCTAAATTATCATACTTTGGAGAACTACAGGAGGAATTTAAATTACAAAACAGCCAACAACCTAAATATTGTTAGCTAAGCAGAACCCTCACTCCATTCATTTCATCACCTACTGAGAATTTTCTTGTTATGTGTCTCTTGCTAGTTTTCCAATGACAAACTTGAGCCTTTCAACTATGATATTCATTTTTTCTTATAATTGCATTACTCCGTAGGACTGTTAAAATCATTAAAAGGACAAATGAAGAATGCTATAAAAGAAGCAAAAATAAAGGTAGTTGTGTTTTTAAAAGTAAAATTCACGGTAATGTAGAAATTAGGTATGCTAGCAGTCAAGAAAAAAACATAAAATTACATATATTAATACTAAAAATTATAAAATTTAAAAATATTCATTTTTATACAGTACATTTTTGGTGGAGTAGTGTAACAGTTAAGAAAAGAAAGTAAACCATTGCAAATTCCTCTGGTTCTACCCCTTATGTTGATATCTACTACTCCCTATTTTGTTCATTTATTTTTTTGACATCCATTCAGATTTACTGAGATCATTGCAGTCTTGGATCATAACTTACCTGTGATTAGTAAATTATTATATTAAAAAACTACTGGAAAACTATAGAGCACCAAAATAGAAAATCAGTTGTGTTCATCTGGTACCTTATTCTTCTCTTTACTTTAAGGTGGCAGCAGCTGCTGCTTCTGTTGCTGCTGCTTCCTCCTCCTTTTCCTCTTCCTTTTCTTCTTTCTTCCTCTGCTTTCTCCATCTTCTTCTTCCTTATTTCAGTTTGTTTTTTTGTGTGTGTGTAATGTAATAGTATAATAACCATTATGTAGAAGGGAATAAAACCATGAAGTGGAGGATGCTTCAACATAATGATGAAAAATACACAATGATAAAAGGGAAGTCACTACTTTTTTGAACAGTCTATAATTTAACATATAAACAAAGCTGTTAAACATATGCACACACAAATACACACACACACACATCAACCATAATCATTATCAAGAATGGTGCCTAAGCACCTACTCTTTATAATCTTTATGATATTCTAGTGTGAGTATCAGAGTAATTCTATCCTGGACAAGACTGTCATTTAAGTTTCAGACTCATCGGCCTAACTTGGGTAGTTTTTCTCTGAATTCATGGCAATAAACACAAACCCACATGCTCTGTCATCTGGCCATGGAATGAATGTAGCTTCTACGGAATGAGGCCCCAATCAGAGGGCAAACATTGAAATCAACAGAAGCCAGCTGCTAGATGTTAAAAAGGGTAAATGGTGGTTTTCGGGTCCTCTAATATTTTGGGAGAGACAATATTTTAGGGATCAAACCTAGTAATCATGAAGGCTAGGGAGTGTGTAGCTGCTATGAAGAATTTCAAGAATCTTCCTTTTTATAAGGGTTAATGTGTGTAATGGTCAATATCAAAGGTATTCACCTGATTTACATTCTACTTTACTCTAAGCAATCATGCTTATTTAAGCCATAGAGCATGGTGGCTCATACCCGTAGTCCTAGCACTTTGACAGGCCAAGGTGGGAGGATTGCATGAGGCCAGGAGTTCAAGACCAGAGTGAGCAACATAGTGAGACCCCCTTCTATACAAAAAACTAAAAAATTAGGTAGGTGCGGTGGTGCGCTCCTGTAGTCCCAGCTACTTGAGTGTCTGAGGCAGGAGGATCATTTGAGCCCAGGTGTTTGAAGTTACAGAGAGCTATGATGATGCCACTGCACACTAGCCCAGGCAACAGAGCAAGACCCTGTGTCAATAAATAAATAAATAAAATTATAAACCAAGTCTTACATCATCCTAGCTAAATTATTTACATTTTTCAGATTATATTTTATGAAAAAACAATATGCTTTCCTATTTTTTTCTTTATAATCTTATTCCCTTGCATTCATCCTTAAGGTAAACAACTACTATGAATTTGCATTTTGTAAGTCCACTTACAATATTTTACTACATATATGTTTATGAAAACATATACAATGTTTTAATTTTTTAATTTTCAGAAATGCTGTTTTATTGAAACTTATTTTTCATGTAGTACTATTTATTTTAAGAACTATCCAGAAGGAATGTAGATGCAGTTAATTGATGGTAACCACTAAAGGATGTTCCTTTAAATGAATATCAAAATTGTATTTAACTAGTACCATACTAAAGGATATTTAGTTTACAACACACACAGACACACAAACACACATGCACACATGAAAGATTATCCAGGTATATTTCCTGAATTAAATCCAATGTCTCTAGCATATATTTCTTTTTTGAAAAAATTTCAGAATATTATGGGGGTACCAACATTTTGGTTACATGAATTGCTATTGCACAGTTTGAGTCAAAGTTATAAAAGTGTATCTATCACACATATAGTACCCATTAGGTGTGCATTTACCTATCCCTCCTCCCTCCCACCTGCTTGATTTCCATTGAATTTTACTACCATATGTGCACATGAGTGTTGATCTGTAAGTTTTCAATTTAGTAGTGAGTACATATGTTTTTTGTTCTTCCATTCGTGTGATATTTCACTTAAAAGGATGGTCTTCAGTTCCATCCAGATTGTACACAAAATGTATTAGTTCACCATGGTAAACATATAACACATTTTATTAATCCACTCATACACTGATGCATACTGGGTTTTTTCCACATCTTTGCTATTGTGAATTGTGCTGCTATAAACATTCGAATGCAGATGTCTGTTTTATAGAATGTCTTTTTTTCCTTTGGATAAATACCCAGTAGTGGGATTGCTGGATCAAATGGTAGGTCCACTTTTAGTTCTTTGAGGTATCTCCATACTACTTTCCATAGAGGTTGTACTAGTTTGCAGTACCATCAATAGTGTAAAAGTGTTCCTTTCTCTCTACATCCATGCCAGCATCTATTGTTTGGGGACTTTTTGATAAAAGCCATTCTCAACCGGAGTTAGGTGATATCTCATTATGATTTTGATTTTCATTTCCCTAATGATTAGAGATGCTGAGACTTTCTCATATGCTTATTGGCCATTAGTCTATCTTCTCTTGAAAATCCTTCTGTTATACCTTTTGCCCACTTTTTAATGGGGTTGTTTGATGTTTTCTTGCTGATTCTCTTGAGTTCTTTGTAGATACTAGTTATTAGCCCTTTATTGATTATGTAGCATGAAAATATTTTCTCCCATTCTGTAGGTTGTCTATTTGCTATGCCGATTGTTTTCTTGGCTGTGCAGAAGCTTTTTAATTTGATCAGGTCCCATTTATTTATTTCTGTGGCTGCCGTGATTGCCTTCGGGGTCTTCTTCATAAATTTTTGCCTAGGATGATGTCTATAAGAGTTTTTCCAACATTTTCTTCTAGAATTCTTATAGTTTCATGCCTTAGGTTTCCACAGTGAATTAATTTTTGTGAGACATGATAGGTATGGATCCCGTTTCAGTCTTCTACATGTGGCTATGGAATTTTCCCAGCACCGTTTATTGAATAGGGAGTCTTTTCCCCAGTGTGTGATTTTGTATATTTCTAATTAGAATTAGTGAGTATGGGTTTACACAAGTGCAAAAGATCACTCCAAGGTGATTTCTCCAAGACTTACTTTCTCACCATCAATTTTCAAAAGTTCCTATTTTCAGAAGGTTTCCTTCCATATAGATTTTCTTTATTTTTTCCTTTGCCCATTTTTTTAAATTCAGCATATTAGGGATATACAAACATTTTGGTTACATGTAATGTATTTGCCCAACCCAAACCAGGGCTACAAGCGTGCCCTTCCCCCATGCAGAGCGCTCCGCTTCCATTAGTTGTGGGTTTGCCTTCCCCCCACCCCCATACCAGACCAGCACTCAGCAAGTATTACTATCCTGTGAACACCTTAGTGTTGAAAAGTTAGTACCAATTGGATGTCGAGTACACGTGGTGCATGTTTTTTCCATCATTATAATACCTCACTTGGAAGGATGGGCTCAATCTCTACCCAGGATAATATAAGAGGTGCTAGTTCACCATTGTTTTTGTAGTTGAGAAGTATTCCATGGTACATGTATATGACATTTTACTAATCTACTTATGTATTGATGGTCCTTTGCCCATATTTTGACTGAGCTGTTGATTTTTCCTTACATATTTTACTAGAGGTTTTTGTTATTGTGAATGTTTATCCTTTTGCTGACATGTGAAAATATTACTCATAATGTTAATAATTCTTATTTTCTCCATTTCTTTTTGATCACTTTTACTATATGTTTATCTATTTTATTCTTTTCTAAAATCATTTTTGATATTTTATCTCCATTATAATTCATTTCAATGTTTTTTGTTACTTACATAAGATTAATACTGCCCTAATTTTATGGCCTATGATCAAATACTACGCTCATTTTAAATATCATTGTTTTTGTCAACAAACGAACTTAAAATTATAATTATAAAGTTCCTTTTAAGTTCCATTTATATTGTAATATGCAGTGTGTGTGGTGGGGGGGTGTGTGTAGTGCTTCCCTTTCCATTCGTACCTAAATATTGCAAAGTGTCCAGCATAATTTTCTATTAATCCATTAGTTATTTAGACTTTCTTTAATAGTTACTTTCTTATTATATCGCGTGTTTAGTCAGGTTTTTTATCTTTCACATAGTGTGTCCTATTTTGTGATCTGTTTCATGGCTTCATGTTATCAATGTTCAATTTGTATTATTTTGGGGATGAGAGCTTCAAAAATATATTTTAGATGAGTTTTAGTCATTAAATTAAGTCCTCTGACTTATTGAAAAAAATTTGACAGCTTTATCAGTTTATGATTGAGAACTTTTAAAATCTACCACCATCTTTTTGTGTTCTTTCAGTTTGTGGGGTGTGGTTTATATATGTCAAATCTTTGTTTTAAGTGAATACAAATTTATAATAGCTTTATCTTTTTATTGGATGTCTTTTTGTGGTACTCCTATGCAACCTATCAATTCTTTTTCACTTAAGTGTTAAGAGTTTAACTTCATGGGATTGTTAAGCCAAGTTTCATTGATCCAAGTTCATTCTTGCCAGTAAATGGTCAATTTGTACTAACTTGCTGAATGATCCGTTAGCTGAATGACCATTTCTCTGAAATTTTTTATTTTATCTAACAATTTGATTATAGTTGACTAGTTTTTATTTCTTCTTTACGATGGAATGTAAAGGAATGCTAAAGTTATCTAGACCAGCTTGCAGTTGTTGGTGCTGAGGATGCAGGGGTACAGTAAGGAGATGATTTTAAGTTATTAGACAAATTTAAGCATGAAAATGGCACTAACAAAACTTACTTTTTGATTATTTTGACAACATTCTTATTAAACACATACTTTTTTACAAGTAGAACATAATCATATTATTTTTCATATTCGTTATGTTTCAGAAGATATTTTTAAGTGTGTTTATAAAAGTATATCTTTATGAGAACAATATATTGTTTCTCTCAATTCCATCTCTCTCTTCTCCAGTTTCTTCTACATGCAACGCTAGACATTTTGTTATTTAGTTACCAGTGTAGACAAATGAATTTTAGTTATTGTATTTTCTACAAAAGTAAAGGGAAACTGATCAATTAAACATGATATTTAAAGGTAACAACCAGAGTATCTGAATCAATCACTTTGTAGATTGATTGTCTAAAAATTATCTATTTGGTTATTTTTCTCATTATACTTTGATTTTTCAGTGTCTATATGTATTTTTAAGTTATTTCTTATTTAGCCTTCCTCCTTTGTTAAGA
>NW_012141635.1:2711680-2712674 GCF_000956105.1 Propithecus coquereli
GGAAAATTGTTTGTGTGGTGTGAGGGGCCGTGGTGAGGAGGTATATGGGAACTCTTTGTACCCTATGCTCAATTTTTCTGTAAACTCAAAACTGTTTGAAAAAATAAAGTTCATCAATGTGAAAAAAATGACCAATAAGCTCAAACAACTGAATAGGAAAATGACAAGAATTAAAAAAAAAAAAAACTAAAAGAATACCAAACATAAATTCAAAGGACAAAAGGGCAAAATATCATTTTGTACCAATGAGACTGATACATATATATGTATGTGTACACATACATAAATATATGTATGTAATTACAGTGACATATTAATATATGTGCAATTATATATGGATCAAAGAATATATGTGCAATAATACTTACTATAGTTTCCATTAGATAAAATCTTCATAAAATCAACTGTACATCAAGAGGGATGTGGCTAAATGAAATGCTTTTGTTTTTTTTCAGTCACACACACTAGAATGGGAGTTATCTAAATGTAAAGATTATTATGTTTTGCCCTCTACTTTATTATTAAACACATAGAATAATACAAAAACTTCAGCAGTCCCCAAATTCATATTTTTTAATTAAGTAAAAATTATTCCTCACATAGTTGAATAATATGTAGCCACAAACAAGTAAATAAAAGATGCATGAGTTGACATGGAGAAAATTCTGCTTGATATTGGTGAGTGAGAAACAGTGATGTTCAGGAAAGATTGTATAATATGGTTTCACTTATTCAACGAACAGTTGAATCATAAAACTTCTATGGCTCTACATAACGTATTCACAACAATGTGGGTTGTTCAGGTGTCAGGGCTTAGCTACACACAGTTGCCCAGGGATCCAGTTACCTGGGAATCTCTCTGAATCTTGTTGCTTCATACTTCAGTATGTTCTTTGAAGCAATGTGCAAATGCATATCATTTCCACTTACAGTTCATTAGCCAGAATAAATGAATCACATACATACATACACACACATACACAGCCACATAAGC
>NW_012141635.1:2716696-2718577 GCF_000956105.1 Propithecus coquereli
TAAACACAGGATCTTCTGATAACAAATGAGCTTTACCATTTACCCTCCCTTAGCCCACCCAGCCCCTTTAGTAATATTTGAGAAACTACTATATGCCCTTCTGACAAGGCTAAGCAAAATTAAAATGATTTATATAATTTAATATCTACGTGGACAGCCTAGGAAACTAACACACAAAAAAGTGGTAAGTGACTTATTTCACTATCTCAAGTACATTAACAAATGAATGATGAATATATACTATGCATACCGACCATTCTTGTTTTGTTGCTTGTTGTCTTTATTACAGTTCTTGGATGGACTGATCAGCTGAAATCTATTTTGGGGCACAATGCTACGTTATCTGAAATGATGGGAGAAGTGTTGCTTTTATGGTGATTTCATATGTGTGTGTGTGTGTGTGTGTGTGTGTACACAGTCATGCTGTATAATGACATTTTTGTCAAAATGGACAGCATATGGCAAGGTGATCCCATAAGATCATAAAACTGTATTTTTGCTCTTCCTCTTCTCTGTTTAGATATGTTTAAATACACTAATACGTATCATTGTGCTACAGTTGTATGCAGTATTCAGGACAATAACATGCTATATAGGTTTGTAAGGTTTTCATAAGTACACTCTATGATGTTCACACAACAATGAAATTGTGTAATGATGCATTTCTCAGAATATATTCTCTTTGCTAAGTGATGCATGACAGTATGTGTATATATATGTATGTGTGTGCATATATATAAATGTGTGTGTGTGTGTGTTCCAATCAAAATATTAGCTTCAGGCAAGGTGTTGGAGAGTACAAATAACAGAACCTAAGCTAATGTAAAGGAATAAAACATATATTGAAATATGTCATGTAATTCAAATACAGCAGTCTCATAAATGACAGAAACTAGAAAATCTTCCAAAATCTAGAACACGAGCTATTCTTATTTATGCATTTTATTTTTCCTTCTCTTGTATCTCTGCTTTATTTTTCTCTCCTTCCATTAAGATTACATTCTTCTCCTTAAACACAGGAATAACATAACCAGGCCAGCCATAGCGTTTGGTAACAATTCTACTAGTTTTTATCCTCCGCTCCTGCAATCTGTGCAACCCAATTGCAAATTTCCAAACTAAACAATGTGATTGAACTTGCTCAGATGAAGTAACTTCCCCTGGTCAAACAAGTATAGCAAGAGAGTCTGCTATCAGGTCTTCACAAGATAGTTTATTGAAAATTAATAATTTGAGTTTGGCAAAAGGTAATGCATTTTTGTTATTATCGTTATTGTCACCATATATGCACAACTCTGATGAGGGCCAACCATTCGAACTCTATCTTACATGTTTACTTTAAGTTGTAGATGAAAATTCAGTGTTCTAAATGGTCTGAGATATAGGAAAATCCAAAAGATATTACTTCAATACAATACTCCAAAAAGCGAACCTGCAAATATCTTCAGAGAAAAAAAAATCTCAATAATGAAAATAATATAGAGAATTTCAGTTTACCAAGAGGGTGTCAATTAGAGCTAGGATAATATGTAATCAATAATATCCATAATCCTTGCAAGATTACACATAGTTGAGTCTTGCCTTATTTATTTTTATTTTTATTTTTATTTGTTACTGTATGGATTTTGGATTCTGACTCATTACGGTCTTTGAAAAAGCTTCAGCAGAAGTGTTTGTACTTAATCCAAAATAAGATCTGCACACCATATGTGTCATAGGCAACATGCTATTTAAAAGTTGAGGGATTGCTAATTATTGGGCATGCGCAAATGGTTGAGCCTGAAAGTGAGAGTCAATGCTGCTGTTCAGCAAACATTAAGGCAGTTTGAACAATTTTGAAGGATAAAATTGAAGGACTCAGAGCATCCGCAGCCTAAGGCG
>NW_012141635.1:2718627-2720071 GCF_000956105.1 Propithecus coquereli
GCCATATGAATTAAGAAATTGGCCTACTTAAAGGCCACTGTGATTTTCACAAGGATTGGATTTAATCTGTAAGTTGTTTGGGAAGTCATATCATAAAGAATAAACTTTACCCCAAGAGGATTTTGCCTTTGTCTTGGATCCTAGGAAATAACCTCTAAATTCTTAGAATCTCCTGAATGATAAGAGTGTCTTTGCTATTTGTTGTAATCTCCTCTGACCATATCTAAGAGCTTATGCCACCAAAATGACTTAGAATATGAGTTAGTTATGCCAGAAAGACCAATGCTTAGAGGGTCAGGGCTTTGGGCAACTATGCGGACAATAAATCAATTAATCATGCTTATATAATGAAACCCCCATGAAAACTATAGACACCTAAGCTACGATGAGCTTCTTGGGTTGGTAATCCTATGCACATTACCTTACATCAATACTGGGATCATAGCATGTCCTTTGTGTTTGGAACCCTTTTATTCTGGATTCTTCCCTGTGCAACACTTTCTTTGGCTGCTCTTGATTTTTATCTTTATCCTTCCTATAATAAAACTGTAATCATAAGCATACCACATTTATGAGTTTTGTTGAGTCATTCTAGCAAATTAACAAACCTGACAGAGTCCACTGATACTCCTGAATTTGCAGTTATTTGGTCAGAAGGAAGAGTGGCCCTGGGGATTCTCAAATTTGCAAGTCTTGGACAGATTTCCCATATTAGATGACCATACCCTTAACATCAAGTTTGACTAATAATATGTGCTAATATTGCCATCTGAACTATATTGTCTTCCAATCCATGAAAATGAGATGTCTTTCCATTGCTTTAGGTCTTCAATTTTACTAGTGTTTTATAGTTTTCAGTGTACAAGTCTTTTATAGTTCTGGTTAAATTTATCCCTAGGAATTTTATTCTTTTTGATGTTTTCATAAACTATTTTTTTCTTTATTCATATTGTTTACATTTTAAACAATTTTAATTGTATATTTTAATGGCACTAAGCACATTCACATTCTTGTACTACCATCACCACCATCCATCTCCAGAATCTAGAACATTTTGCATTTTTTCAATTGAAACTCCATACCCATTAAAAAGTAATTTCCCACTCTCTCTTCCCTTCAGCCCCTGGCAACCACCATTCTGCTTTCTGAGTCTATGATTTTGGCTATTAAAAAGACATCATATAAGTGGAACGTTATAGTATTTGTCCTCTTGTGACTAGTTTATTTCACTCAGCATAAAGTCCTCAAGGTTCACCCATGTTGCAGCATGTGTCAGAATTTTCTTCCATTTTAAGGTTGAATAATACTCCATTGTATGGGTGAATGGATACATATAATGAAATATTATAGTTTACACATAGTTTATACTTCCAGAATCAGAACAAGACATTCTACGCCTGTACTTCTGTTTCTAATTTCAAAGCCTGCTCCTAAGCAAAGAAAA
>NW_012141635.1:2724920-2728901 GCF_000956105.1 Propithecus coquereli
CATCCTACATGTATGAAAGGACGACATAAAAATCAATTGATATGTAATACTAACAATATATCAATGAAAAATAAAATATAAAAGAGAAGATAAAAAAGACATAGCAATTTTCAAAATCAAGGAAAAGTATCTCCACCAGAAACAGAAAGAAATACAAAAGAATAAGTAAAAATGAAGGTTAGACATGTTGGACTTAAGGTCTGTCTTAGTCTGTTTGTGTTGCTATCACAGAATATCACACACTCGGTAATTTATAATGGGCAGAAATATATTGGCTTCTGGAGGCTGAGACGTCTGACATCAAGGTGCTGGCACCTAATGAGGGCCTTCTTGCCACATCATAAACGTGCAGAAGGCATCACATGGCAGAAGGGCAAAAAGAGGGCCAGAGAGACAGCGAGAGGCAGTGACCTCCCTCCCGCAGTAAGGAACCCACTGCCTCCATAATGGCATTAGTCCACTCATGAAGGTTCTAACCACATCTTAAAAGTCCTGCCTCCCAATAATATTACAATTGCTATGAAATTTCAACATGACTTGTGGCCAGGACAAGTATTCAAACCATAGTATGGTGCAAAAGCAAACAGAGGGAGTTAAGAGCTAGGTGCCTTCATGATAAAAGAAATAAGAAATGCTTAACATGTGATGGAGGTCACTTCAAGAAATTAGGACAAGACTTCTCACCAATGAAATTGCCTACGATTATAGGCTATCACTGCTACATTTAAGAAGAGTAAAATAAAGCAGATTCTCTATCAAAACCAGGATCTCAAAAATGCCTACTATTGTTCCAGTCTCCTGGATCTTTCTATATCCTGCAGTAATGACTAGATTCAACCGTAAAACAAGTTCACTGGAGGGATAAACTTAGCTTATTCTCTTCAGGAATGTGAATAGTAAACGAGGTGAAATAGTTTTTCCCTTGGCACAAAGGAAGTACTCAATCAATACCTGTGTGATTAGCGTCAGGAGCTCACCTGAGCTGCCAGGCACTGGAGTAGCCAATGAAAGCAACAGGCCAAAAAATAAGGTAAACTTTAACGACTCACGGCAAGGGCGTAGGCAAGAGCTCAACGCCAGCTCCCCCGTCCCATTTTCCCTCACGGAATGGCGAGGCAGAGCCAGGGGCAGGTGGATCAGCACAGACCTGGGAGCGTGGGGGTCATCTCACTGTTTTAGGGTCTGAACAAAAGGTTCCAGCAGTTTTACGGACACTGAGGGGAGGGGAGGGAGGCAGAGAAAGGCCAGCAGCGGAGAAGTATTGAGTAGCAGGGAAAAGAGTCTTTGAGGTTTCCTCCCTCCGCTCCCCGTGAGAAGACCGCTGAAGACACCAGACAGGACTTTTGCCAATGTCTCGATAAAGCGACGGACAGCAGAGGCAGGCATGCCGACGTGTGGAAGAGCACGGCCTGCCAGGAGGACCAAGTCTGAGAGCGCAGCGCCCTTCAGAGGCAGCAGGGCGCCAGCTGTGCGCCGTCCTCACGAGAGGCCTGTCAGGTAAAGCCGTTGTCAGTGCCTAAGGCCAGGCCTGAAAGATCACACATGGATTTTTAACCGAGAGCCCAGAATCCTCAACTATGTAGGGAGGAAATGAAAGACTAAATAAACACTACATTTTATCTGTACCAGTAGAGTGGTATGGCTATTCTTGTCGGTAGTAAGAAGTCCAGGTGTTGAAAGATAGGATGAAAAAATAATCCATTGGATTATGTTTTTCAGTGATTCATAATAGTCTCATTTATATAACTTATGTAAATTAGAAGAATTAGATAATGGAAAGGGAGCAGCAAAAAGCAGAGGAAGGGCATGTATTTTAGACCTCCAAAGCAGGAAGACTATTATGAATGTGTAAGTAGAAAACTGATATCTTGGCAGGAATAATAGAAAGGAATGACATAAGCTAATTATTATTATAAGGTGGCTAATGTAGGTTTGTGGAACAGGTAAATATGTGGAAGGCATCATACACAGGGCATATAGTATATGGAATACATTTCTAGTGAGGGGAAATAAAATAGAATCAAACTCACTACAGAAGAGTTGAGTCTTACAGATGAGAATGGATATTTCTTTATCTGAGATCGGAGAGAGAGAAAAATAAGGAGAAATCTGAGAGAACTGAGTTCAAGATGCATCCAACGGCCTCATATTTTTAGGAAAATACTATTTGCAAAAATAATGAAGCAGATATGCAAGACACAAGGCTAAAGGAGGTTTGAGAAAATGGGAGCATTACTTCAGGAAATGGGATTGACAATCAATTATTGATAAATAGGATTACTGATCAACAATTAGGGAAAATTTGAGATTGTATAATCTATACTTTTAATGCATTGCATATACAAATTATATAAATGCAGCTTTTATTAAAAACTGGGACTAAGAGTATGGTTACAGTTTTGAGACTTGCCAAAAATAATATTGAAATTGACATCGTCATATTGATAATGAGTAAGTATGCATATTTCAACAAGAAGAATAAAGTCAGAAGATTTTTGCATTTATTTTGCACATGGTAAACAAATTTTTCTTTAAAGTTTAGGGTATTTTTGGAAAAGTTTTTTTTTCTTTATATAGAGATGTGCAATCACTTAGGAAATAAACCTGTATTTTATTCTATATAGATTCAGTCAACCGTTGAATGTTTAAGTGTTCGTGTGTGTGCATGTGCACGTTTCATTCACTTTGAACATTTAGTTCTCTAAAGATGTTACACGGACAGTTTATTAGAAATATGAATTTTTAATGATAATAATAATAATAGGAAATACTGTGTTCTTACAATGTGTATTATGATATAGTTTCTATTTTATCCCCCTTATAAATCTGAAGAAATTGAGGTTTTGACTAGTGTTTTATCCCATAGTCTAGTAATACATAATAATTCTGATATCACCAGTTTTGTTTTCATTATTTTATTTAATCGTCTCAAGCATGTTTAAGAAAAAAAAAATATGTAGTTTACTTTTTTAACTTTTACAGTTCCCAGTGTAGCAAAACTGAGATGGTTCTCTGAGACTCAAATCTAGAGCCGTCTCCTTCTATATACATGTTTTTAACAAATATAAAATCGTTTCCTTCTATGTAGCAATTGTCTGTGTGGTACTTATTAGCTTTTTTCCTCTTCTAACAGGATATTGTACCTGCAAATATAAACTGGGTAGAAAATGGTAGAAGAGCATGAGAAATCTTATAACAGCACTGGATGCCAGAGCAGTCATGCCCTGGAGAGGTTCATGGTAGGCACCAAAATCAGCAAAATAGGGAATTCGTTCATTCATTTATTTATTTTTGACTATTCATTAGCTATATCCTGAGCGTCACGCTGAGGATCAGAAAAATGCGAAGAGTGACTAAGCCTGAACTTACTCTCAAGGACCCTCAGAATATTTAAAGCAGTACATGTCTCTTCAATTGCTTTCCTCTAATCTTCAGGGATGAAGTACTATTTTTCTATATAGTTAACTTGTAAAGAAAAATTATTTTGTTTTATTTTCAGAATTAAAGTGAAGAAAATGTTACAAGAGGTGTCATGACTCCATAAATAAACAGTGTGCTTGTGCTTTGGTGTAAGCAAAGATCATTAAAAAAGAAAATGGTTTGCTGCAAGACACTGAGTATTATAATTCTATTAAACAAGGTTGTCCCTGTTTCCTTAAAGAATCTTAAAAGATTCTGCATGCTATTTATGTATATTGCATCATAAGGGAGAACTATGCACATTGTTTATTTAAAAGATATATATTCTCTTCCTGGTATATTGGTAAACAAAAATGTTCATAATCAACACAGTGTTTTATAATTTTCTCTACCTAGAAGAGAGATTAAAAGCAGGTGAAACAAATTAACAAGCCTAGGCTGGGCGCGGTGGCTCACGCCTGTCATCCTAGCTCTCTGGGAGGCCGAGGCGGGTGGATTGTTTGAGCTCAGGAGTTCGAAACCAGCCTGAGCAAGAGCGAGACCCCATCTCTACTAAAAATA
>NW_012141635.1:2729156-2734821 GCF_000956105.1 Propithecus coquereli
AGCCTAAAACAAAGAAAATCCCCAAATACTTCCTGAATAATTATTTGCAGATTTTACTTATCCGTTTTTTAACTGACAAATACTAACTTCATATACTTATGGGTACATGGGATGTTTCCATGTATGTATATACACTGTAGAAAGATTAAATGGAGCTAATTAACGTATCCATCACCTCGACAACTTACCATTTTTTTGTGAGAACATTTAAAATCAATTATATTTTTGAATTCTACTGCACTGGAAAAAGACCATAGTTAATATGTGCAGCTTCTTGATAGTGTTTAGTTTGAGGAATCTGGCTGCTGATTAAAAATCTATGTGTGATTTTTTTCAGGCCTGACCATAGACGATGACAAACATTTTAACTGACAGGGCTCGTGGAGAAAAGCCGCCCTCTCCACATCCTCTCGTCAGACTTGGTACATAGCCAGTGCATTACAGTCTCCAAGGGGAGTTGCACTCAAAGAGTTAAGCCCTTCTGCATGCTTGCACATGCTTACATGTATCTGCATGCTTACACATACCTGCACTCCTAGCCCAGGCACCTCCATTCCTAGATCTCTTAATTTGGGGTCTCCAGAAGCCTCATTATGGAGTAGGGGGAAGAGGGAGAACCATTGAAGATAATCTTCTTCATTCTGACTCAGTACTTTTCCATTCCTAGCCCTCTTCCTTTTTGTGCCCCCATCCCAGGGTCCATAAGACCGCAGGAGTCTTCTGTCTGAAATTCCCTGGGATAAGGAGATGATCCCCATATATATGATGATACACCTAACCCTCAAATGGTGCATGGTCCATGTGGAGATTGGTGCATGGGTCCATGGGGAAAGAATAAAATGGGGATGGAGATGTGGGGAGGGGCCAGTGCAATCTTTGGTTTTAGCTTTTGGCTTCTATTATCACAATAAGAAATTAAATGTCTGATAGTTACTTCATTTAGGGCTCGTTGCTTTGACTGATTACTCAAACACTTGAGTTTGAGTTTTCTCTAGTTATTACCTACGTTTATATACTACATGTACGTATAAAAACATTGTATATGTATATACATGCACATATGCATAAATATTTAATTATGAGTAGCAACGGGCTTACAATGAGATTCACCCAAAATAGCAATATCATACTGATGTCTTATATTCCTTTCACGTAAGGTAAAATCTTTAATCGATGAGTCATAACCCACTGGAATTCTCAGACTGTTGTGCTCGAAGAAAGTTTTCTGGAGTCATGTGTTTAGGTGCTAACATTGCCAACATTCATAACTCCTCTTACAGCTGGTGTATCTCAGCTGTCTCAGACATACTGTCAAAATAATGAGATGGTGAAATGTGAAATGTACATCTCAGTGTTCAAGACCCAAGTCTGGTACTTCAGCTTTGCGTGTGTCACAGAGAGGATTGTGTAGGGGATGATTCTGATGTGACAGAAATCTTCTACCTGCTTCTCCATCATAACTTCAAAAAGTATAAGTCCACTCTAATGATATGCTTAAAACTTCTAGGTAGTAGAACACAATTTCAGTGTATTCCAATGAGGACTAAATGAATGTCCACAATTTTATTAAATGGCCAATGCACCTCGAAATGACAGTAAGACATAGAAGAAAATTTTCAGCAATTTTTGTACACTTTGGGAGACATTACAAATCAAAATAATAGAGGTCGAATGGTTTTCAATCTCTCATATTCTTACTCTCAAGAAATATATTTTCAAATAAATAAAACATTTAAATTAATACAGAGGTGGTCATTTTTATATTAAAGGGCAGTGTATAACATTTTAAAAAATAAAGTAAAAAATTAAATTGATAGTGACTGATCAACATTTATATGCACATATGAAAGTCACATTCATAGGACATTGGCAGATGGGAGGGGGAGGAGGGGATGAGTAAATTCACTCCTAATGTGTACAGTGCATGATGTCTGGGGGCTGGGCATGCTTGTAGCTCCAATTTGAGTGGTACAGAGCCAATATATGTAACCAAAGGGTTTGTACACCTGTAATATTCTGAAATAAATAAATAATAAATAAATAAATAAAAATTTCCCTGTTTCTTAACTCCTTTTTAAAACAATTTCAACAAAGAAATGTATAGCCTAATTGCTTTCCCTTTCTTTTCTTCTATACAAACTAAAAATGTCACTCATATTGGCCTGAGTTATTCCTGCACCTGTGTTCTTATTTTAAACAGATTTCTTTCATTATTTTCTTCTGTCAAATTATTCTACACTCTCACATCTTTATAATTTACACTAATACTTCCCCCAAAACACAAAGCCTTCTTAAGTCAGTTTTTCAAAATGGGTTTAGGTCTCCCCACAGTTCTTAAAAAAGGAATCTATCTACTCCAGGTCTGTATTTGCTCACTACTTTTTCGAGACTTCCTTTAAAATCTGGATTATATTCCTAGGACTTTGACTTCTTCCTTGATAGTTACTTTGTCACACCCATTTAAAGAAAAAGTTCTCACACTTATCAAGCTTTTATGATATTTAATAACACTGTAGCAATTCTAGTCTTTTGAAATGAATATTTGATCTTATTCCTCCTTTGCACTACACTATGCTGATTCTCCTGTCTTTTAGGTAAATTCTTCATTATTTCCTATTAGCAAAGGATTAGGTCATTGTTAACCACTCCAACTCTGACCACTTACATGAGTCAGCTATATATGCATTGTGCTCTAATAAAATAATACCCAATCTTGGGCCATTTCTGCAATTTCCAAGGTTTCCAAAGTGATCTTCCCATTCTTCTGCCTCAAGCACAGGATGTCTCTCCATGGCTGTTTCTTCCATGCTCTAGTACTTTGGCTCCTACAGCTACATTTCAAGTCCTTACTGTGTATATTTTATTCTTTAGGTTAGCAACCTTGGCACTCTCACTTAAGTCTAGGCTTATTTATCTTTTTGGCTTCTACCCAGATCCAGACAAAGAACTCTTCCTATATAGACTTGGTTTTAAAGGACAAGAAAGTGAGTCATTTTTTTTGGTTCAGCATATTACGGAAGAACAAATGTTTAGGCTACATATATTGTCTTTGACCCACCCGAATCAGAGTTTCAAATGTGTCCATCCCCCATTAGGTGTGAATATATCCATTCCCTCCTCCCCACTCATACCTGCCCAACACCAGTTGAATGTTACTACTATATGTGCAATTAAGTGTTGATCAGTTAATAACAATTTGATGGTGAGTACATATGGTGATTGTTTTTCCATTCTTGGGATACTTCACTTAGTAAAATGGGTTCCAGCTCTATCCAGGATAATACAAGAGGTGCTAGATCACCATTGTTTTTCGTGGCTGAGTATAACTCCATGGTATACATATACCACATTTTATTAATCCACTCATGTACTGATGGGCCCTTGGGCTGTTTCCACATCTTTGCAATTGTGAATTGTGCTGCTACAAGCATTTGAGTGTAGACGTCTTTTTTACAGAACGTCTTTTGTTCTTTGGGGTAGATGCCCAGTAATGAGATTGCTGGATCAAATGGTAGTTCTACCTGTAGCTCTTTGAGATATCTCCACATTACTTTCCACATGGGTTGTACTAGTTTGCAGTCTCATCAGCAATGTATGGGTGTTCCTATCTCTCTCAATCCATGCCAATATTTATTCTTTTGGAACTTTTTGATAAAGGCTATTCTCACTAGAGATAAATGATACCTCATTGTGATTTTGAGTTGCATTTCCTTGATGATTAGAGATGTTGAGCATTTTTTCACGTTTGTTAGCCATTAGTCTGTCTTCTTTTGAAAAGTTTCTGTTCATGTCCTTTGCCCACTTTTTGATAGTGTTGTTTGATTTTTTTCTTGCTGATTTTCCTGAGTTCTATACAGATTCTAGTTATCAGCCCTTTACTGGATGTGTAGCATGCGAATATTTTCTCCCATTTTGTAGGTTGTCTGTTTGCTCTCGTGACAGTTTCTTTGGCTGTGCAGAAGCTTTTTAATTTGGTCAGGTCCCATTTATTTATTTTTGTTGTTGCTGGGATTGCCTTTGGGGTCTTCTTTATAAATTGTATCCCTAGGCCAATATCTGTAAGAGTTTTTCCAACATTTTCTTCTAGAATTCTTATAGTTTCATGGCTTAGGTTTAAGTCTATTATCCACCGTGAGATGATTTTTGTGAGAGGTGAAAGGTGAGCATCCTGTTTCAGTCTTCTATATGTGGCTATCCAATTTTCCCAGCACCATTTATTGAATAAGAATTCTTTTCCTCAGTATATGTTTTTATGTGCTTTGTTAAAGATTAGATGGCTGTATGAGGATGGTTTTATAAAATAATTCTACACTTCATGTGGAACCAGAGAAGACCCTGTATAGCAAAAGCAATCTTAAGCAAAAAGAACACATCATTAGGAGGCATCAATTTACCGGACTTCAAGCTATACTACAAGGCTGTAGTAACTAAAACAGCATGGTACTGACACAAGAACACAGACTTTTTTTTGTAATATTGACCAAACTTCAGAAAGTTAACATTTATGTACCTTAAATGAAGCACACAAAATCTGTATCCCAGGTTTATCGTTTACTAATGTGAGGCCTTAGCGAAGTTCCACAGTATCTGATAAGTAGCTGCCAATATTGTGGTTTGCAGCATGTGATGAATTATTTTCTATTGCTGCTTTCAGGATTTTTTTCTTTGTTTGTGGCTTTCAACAATTTGACTGTGATGGGTCTAGTTGTGGATCTCTTAATTTTATTCTCTTGGGTGTTTGCTGACCTCTTTAGATATGTAGATTTATGTTTTTTTTCTCAAATTTAGATTTCAGTTTTATCATTTATGTTACAAATATTTTCCTGTTTGCTAGTATCCCTTATGCCCAGAAAAAAAAAAAAAAAATCTTGCTTGCTCTTGTCTCTTTCTCCTGATATATTGATTATGTTGTCATGCTTAATGGTATTCCACAGGTCTCTCAGACACTATTTATTAGTATCACTTTTTCACTGTGCTTCACATTGGATAATCTCCTTTGAGATATTTTTAAGTTTGTTGATTTTTTCCCCTGCCAGCTAAAAGCTGCTATTGAAACGCTATAGTGAGGTTTTTCTCTGTAATTACAGTACTTTTCAACTTTAGAATTTTCATTCTTAACAGAATTTTTACTTTAATGGTATTCTCTATTTCATAAGGCTTGTCATTAAACTTCTTTTTAAATCTTAAATGAACTTTTCTTAGTATTCTGAACATTTTTCATAATAGCTGCTTTGCATTTTTTTCTGTGAAATCCAACATCTGGGCTCCCTCTGGGCAGTTTCTCAAAACCATACAGATATTTATTTCAAAAAATCATTGTAGAGATAATTAAATGAACATAAAATCATCCGTGCTAAAGTTAGAGATAATATGAGTAGTGTATTTGTGGGAAAACTTTTAAAAAAACAATCTTAGGGATTCTTTCTTAGCACATTTTGTGCATTTAGTCTCTTTTTTCTTACCACTAAAAGAAAAAATGAGAAGAAATGAGAATATCTTCAGTAATCTTCAAACTACTTCTCAAAACTTTCTGAATGACTTCCTCCACTCCTTTTCCATCCTATTTTGATCTATCATCATATATTACACTTATTTGTATATGTTAACAAGTCTCAGATATCTTATTTTGAATCAAGAAAACATACAACTGAAAATAAACAATTTT
>NW_012141635.1:2735663-2737016 GCF_000956105.1 Propithecus coquereli
TTTGTTGATGGGGTTGTTTGTTTTTTCTTGTTGATTTTTTTGAGTTCTAGATAGATTCTGGTTATCAGTCCTTTGTCAGATGTGTAGACAGAAAATATTTTCTCCCATTCTGTAGGCTATCTATTCACTCTAATGATAGTTTCCTTGGCCATGCAAAAGCTTTTTAATTAGATCAGATCCCATTTATTTATTTTTGTTGCTGCAGTGATTGCTTTGGGTTTCTTCTTCAAGAATTCCTTGCCTAGGTAGATGTCTGAAAGGGTCTTCTTGATATCTTCTTTTAGAATTCTTAAGGTTTCATGCCTTAGGTTTAAGTCTGATGTCCATCTTGAATTGACTTTTGCGAGAGGTGAGAGGCGGGGATCCAGTTTCATTCTTCTACATGTAGCTATCCAGTTTTCCCAGCACTGTTTATTGAAAAGAGATTTTTTCCCCAGTGTATATTTTTGTCTGCCTTGTCAAAGATTAGATTACTGTATGCGGATGGTTTCATCTCCAGATTCTCAGTCCTGTTCCAGAGGTCTATGTCTCTGTTCTTGTGCCAATACCATGCTGCTTTAGTTACCATAGCCTGGTAGTACAGCTTGAAATCTGGTAGACTGATACCTCCCAGTTTGTTCTTTTTACTTAAGATTGCTTTCGCTATACAAGGTCTTTTCTGCTTCCATAGAAAACATAGAATTATTTTTTCTAGTTCTGTAAAGAATGATGATGGGACTTTGATAGGGATTGCATTAATTCTTTAAGGCGTGTTTTTCTGGAACTAACCTTATGTGATACTCTCTCCATCACAATTCAGGATACAGATACTTGCCAATTGTGCTTCATTATGTACTACTGAGCAGAAACACATTCCATCTGCTGGTCCTATATACGCCTTCAAGTACAAAAATTAAAGTCTCTTTTCAGAATCATTTTTCCCACTAAGACCAGTTATAATTCATGTCTCAGTTCATGTATGGTAAGTACATCATAACTACTGTCTTATGAATTTGTTCATAAATTCATTTCTGACAGGTCAACTCTACAATTGATTTTTTCTGAAAAATTCAATACAGTCAGTGGAGCTATATTCAAATTGAAACTTTGCACTACATAAAACTTATTATTATGTCACTTATTTAGCATTTTTCCCCTCACTCTCTATGTTAATAGTTTGATTCACTACTTGAATTTAAAACTGTGAGCATTTTTGATGCATCTTTTACCTTACCATCTTTTAGATATTTACAATGTCCTAATACTGTAAATTAACCTTCAGGAGTGGAGTGGATGAGGGAAGCTTATGAACATTGTGAATTTATTTACTAGCTACAATGAGTACTTAATGCATTTCTATTTTAAAAATTTATT
>NW_012141635.1:2741166-2753708 GCF_000956105.1 Propithecus coquereli
CATATATTCTATTTGCAGAGAAGTGTTTTAACCACACTGAAATTTATAACATTTATTAAGTGGTAAAAAAATTGAAAATGTTGAATGAAGGCAAATTATCTTGCAATTTATAAAAGCATCTCATTTAAAATCTCTACTCTATGACCTAAGCAACATTTTAAGTTTTAATTAAACTGTTACCAAATAATATATTCTTCAGCATATTGAGCTGAGCAGATTCCAACTTATATTTCCTAGAAGGCACACATTATTCATTCTTAAGAATCTGTGAAAAATGAGAAAATATATGTGATTATTTAGGAATAAAGCCAAGGTGAATATGATTCATATTCATTTCTTTAATTGCAAATTTACCATGTGAGGTGGTTAATGGTAGAATTATAAAAACTATATACTCTATATTTTATTTTGCGAAACATTACCTAATTTAGAAGATGAAGTAAAGGGAATAAGAACATTTGCAAAAACATTTATAAAATGGTATCAACTAATATTGTGCATATGTGTATTGAAAGGGGTTATATAACACAGCTGTAATATATAGGTTTTTATGTATTTTTTGTGATATCAGGGTGTATATGAGATAAGTAGGAGAAACAATGATGTGGAAAATATGTGTTATTTTAAGGATCATAAATTTCTCTTCCATAAAGTCTGCCTTTTCTCAATTACACCTTTGTCTGCTATTATGGTTAATTGTTCAGAAACACAAGAGATTGACAGTGAATTAACCACAATCTAAGGTTTTTCAGTTACACAGACAAGAAATCAGATAGTACTTAAACAACACCCCCACAATATATCAGTTGAAACAATAGAACAAAAGCATATCAAGTTTACCAAGTAAAATTGTTAATTGCTTTAATTTTCAGTTATTTATTAAAATTTTTGTTAACTTCATAATATCTTTTAAATGAATAATTTTACAATATGGTTGTATAGTCAAATAACGTGAATCTTTTGAGCATTCATAATAATATTCATGTTAAAATATTAAATCTTAAAAGCATGTTAAGTTTTTGTAACAATTCCTAAATTTAAATACTTTTCAGGCCGGGCTCGGTGGCTCAAGCCTGTAATCCTAGAACTCTGGGAGGCCGAGGCGGGCGGATTGTTTGAGCTCAGGAGTTCGAAACCAGCCTGAGCAAGAGCGAGACCCCGTCTCTACTAAAAATAGAAAGAAATTAATTGGACAACTAAAAATATATAGAAAAAATTAACCAGGCATGGTGATGCATGCCTGTAGTCCCAACTACTCGGGAGGCTGAGGCAGAAGGATTGCTTGAGCTGGGAGTGTGAGATTGCTGTGAGCTAGGCTGACACCACGGCACTCACTCTAGCCCGGGCAAAAAGAGTGAGACTCTGTCTCAAAAAAATAAATAAATAAGTAAATATGTACTTTCCATGCATTTTATACATTTTACAGGTCCTCAAATCCATGAAAAAATAGGTTAACAATGTGAGGCACAAAGATATTTATTTAATTAGGTGGAGTCAGACTACTAGATAATGTGGAGAACCCAGAAATTCTCTAACACATAATATTGGAATTTGCTTTTCATAAGCAAGCTTAAGGTAATTCTAAAGATACTTCTTTATAAAATGTATTATTTTTTTCATGCCCTTTGCCCACTTTTTTTTTTTTTTTTTTGAGACAGAGTCTCACAGGGTTGCCCAGGCTAGAGTGCCGTGGCTTCAGCCCAGCTCACAGCAACCTCAAACTCCTGAGCTCAAGCGATCCTCCTGCCTCAGCCTCCCGAGTAGCTGGGACTACAGACATGCGCCGCAATACCCGGCTAATTTTTTCTATATATTTTTAGTTGTCCGATTTAGTTGTCTTTCTATTTTTAGTAGAGACAGGGTCTCGCTCTTGCTCAGGCTGGTTTCGAACTCCTGAGCTCAAATAATCCGCCCGCCTCGGCCTCCCAGAGTGCTAGGATTATAGGCGTGAGCCACCTCGCCCAGCCCTTTGCCCACTTTTTGATAGGGTCGTTTGATTTTTTCTTGTTGATTTTCCTGAGTTCTAAGTAAATTCTAGTTATCAGTCCTTTATCAGATTTGTGGCATGCAAAAATTTTCTCCCATTCTGTATGTTGTCTGTTTGCTCTTGTGACAGTTTCTTTGGCTGTGCAGAAGCTTTTGAAGTTGATCAGATCCCATTTATTTATTTTGTTTGTTGCTGTGATTGCCTTTGGGGTCTTCTTCATAAATTCTTTGCCTAGGCCAATGTCTAGAAAAGTATCTCCGATATCTTCCTCTAGAATTCTAATAGTTTCATTCCTTAGGTTTAAATCTGTTAGCCAACGTGAGTTGATTTTTGTGAGAGGTGAAAGGTGTGGATCCTGGTTCAGTCTTCTACATGTGGCTATCCAGTTTCCCCAGCACCATTTATTGAATAGGGATTCTTTTCCCCAGTGTATGCTTTTGTCTGGTACGTCAAAGATTAGATGGTTATATGAGGATGGTTTTATGTCTGGGTTCTCAGTTCTGTTCCACTGGTCAATGGCTCTGTTTTTGTGCCAGTACCAAGCTGATTTGATTATTACAGCCCTTTAATAAAGTTTGAAGTCTGGTAAATTGATACCTACCATTTTGTTTTTATTGCCTAGAATTGTTTTTGCTACGCGGAGTCTTCTCTGCTTCCATATGAAGTGTAAATTAATTTTTCTACATCTGTGAAGAATGATGTTGGTATTTTAATGGGATTGCATTGAATCTGTAGATCACCTTGGGTAGTATAGACATTTTACCAATGTTGATTCTGCCAACTCATAAGCATGGTGTGGTTTTCTGCCTGTTTACTTCCTCTGCTATTTCCTTCCTCAATGTTTCATAGTTCTCCCCGTAGAGGTCTTTTACCCCCTTAGTTAAATATATTCCTATGTATTTTATTTTATGTGTTGCAACTGTGAAGGGAATTGAATCTTTGATTTGGTTCTCGGTATGACTGCTATTGGTGTATATGAAAGCTTCTGATTTGTGTGTATTGATTTTGTATCCTGAGACTTTACTGAATTCATTTATCAATTCAGGAGCCTCTTTGTTGAATCCTTTGAGTTTTGTGGATATAATTTCATATCATCAGCAAATAGTGAGAGTTTGATCTCTTCTGTTCCCATTTGTATGCCTTTAACTCCACTCTCTTGCCTGATTACTGTGACCAGGACTTTCAGCACTATGTTGAATAGAACAGAATCATCTCAAAACAAGACAGAATGATGGCCAAAAAACATATGAAAAAATGCTCAACATCTTGAATTATCAGGGAAACGCAAATCAAAACCACAATGAGATATCACTTATCTCCAGTGAGACTGGCCTTTATCAAAAAGTCCCCAAACAATAAATGTTGGCGTGGATGCAGAGAGATAGGAACACTCATAAACTGGTGGTGGGACTGCAAACTAGTGCAACCTCTGTGGAAAGCAATATAGAAAGCAACCTTAAAGGGATACAAGCAGAACTACCATTTGATCCAGCAATCCCATTACTGGGCATCTACCCAAAAGATCAAATGACAATCTATAAAAAAGACACCTGCACCCGAATGTTTATAGCAGCACAGTTCACAATTGCAAAGATGTGGAAACAACCCAAGTGCCCATCAATGCATGAGTGGATTAAAAAATGTGGTGTATGTATACCATGGAGTACTATTCAGCTTTAAGAAACAATGGTGATATAGCACCACTTGTATTCTCCTGGAAAGAGCTAGAACACATTCTACTAAGTGAAGTATCTCAAGAATGGAAAAACAAGCACCACATGTACTCACCATCAAATTGGTATTAACGGATCAACACTTAAGTGCATATGTAAGAATAACATTTATTGGGGTCAGGAAAATGGCGGATTAGGGGTCACCTCCTGGGTCTCTGCTCCCAGAGTGGGAGGTGAAGAACACGGACACCCACACATGAGTGAGGCGCTCTCCCCAGGAACAGCTTCGTGAATCTACAGAGAAGCAGCAAGGGACAAGCAGTGCTGTGGGAAAAAAAGGCGAACTGAGGAAGCACTCGCAAATACCAGAGATTGTGGGACAAACAGTGGGGAGTGCAGCGCGGGACATCTGGGCCCTTCAGCAGGCTGCCCGGGCAGTGAGATCTGACTCACAGGAAGATAACTCTTCCTTTGCCAAACCCCACTCCCACGGAGGCAGGGAATTGCCAGAAATCAGTGCGAAGTGGTAACACTGACCAACAAGCAGTGGGGAGTGGAGACAGGAGTGGTATCCATTTTGAATTCGCCGGTGCGCGGCACTGGGTCAGCATCGGAGGGGAGGAACTAACCTGAGCCGGTGCTTCCCGGATCGGACTCTGCACAAGCCCACAGGGGAGAGTTTGGAGGCAGCTTCTTGCCACAGGAGACCGCAAGGACCAGATCACAGGAGGGGAACTCCATAAAAGAGGCCCTGCCCATGGAAATCATGAAAGTTCACTGGGTGCTGGGAGGGACACAGCACAGAGTCCTCCCGGGGATCTGTCCAGAGTCACTGTGAGTTGGGGGTTGGGGGCTCAGCGGGTGGCTCTGGGAGGCAGCTCTGGGAGAAGGCAAGGTGGACCCCGGCTCCAGATGCCCTCCCGGTGCAGTCGGCTCCAGTGCTGAGTAGCAGTGAGTGGGCAGCTGCCATTTGGGGAGCCCAAAGCCTGCAACTGCCAGGGCTTGTTGCCCGGGTAACGACCTGAGTCATGACCGCTGCCTCCCTGGCAGAGCTGGTTGTGCCCTACGAGGAGCGTAGCGCACGCAGCCACTTTTTCTCCCAAATCTACGGACAGTCTGTCCCAGCCGCGGACTCAAGCCCCACCTCCGAAAGGGCGGAAAAGGGAGAAAGATCGATATCTCTGCTGAGTTTCCAGGTGGTCTCCGGCGGCCCTGTTCCATTCAGTTGCTGGTGCTGTCCGCCAAGGTGACGGGGAATTGAGGGTGAACTGAGAGAGACCGCTTGTAGAACTGTGATCTGGACACATAAAGACCCCCTCTGCCAGGTGACTCGACCGCCCACACACATGCACTGCGTTAAAGGGCCTGCCTGTGCCTATAGGAGGAGTAAAGGGGTCTTTTTTTTTATTTATTTATTTTTATAATTTTCTTTTTTTTTGTATTTCTTTGTTTGTATATATGTATTTCTCTTAATTATTACTTTTTATTTTTTGTATATATATATATATATATATATATACATATACATATATACTTTTTTTCCTTTCCTTCTCTTTCTGTTCTTCTTCCTTTTTACTCTCTTTCTGTGAGTGTGTATGTGTGTGGGTGTAAATCTGAAACCCACGACCACAGAAGCCCGATTGTTCAATCTCCACAGCGGGGCTATTTTGCATCAAAGAGACGGCACGCACCCCTAAGCGTGTCTAGTGACCAAGGAGGCCGCTCTTCAAGCTGAGACACATGGTCACCTCTCTGCTGCGACTTGATAGCTGGAGCTGTCAGCCAAACGGACAGACTCCACTATGGGAAGGTCTGAGTAGAGAGTGAAGAAGGCTGTTTTCCCAGTGGGGTCCTGTAGCCTCATTTCCACTGTGACTTGGTAATTGGCGCCTCCTTTCAAAGAATTAGTTCCCCACCACTGGTAGTGCAGAGGAACAAGGGAAGCTGTTCTCTGGATTGTGACCCTATAGGAGTGGTGGATGACCCTTGACTAAGATCTGACCACTGATATTGTGTACCAAAGTACTGACCCCACATCTGCTGGGGTGGAATAGCAGGACAGGCTGCTTTCTGGTCTGGGTCCCTCAGGGGCCTTAGGCAGGGCTTCTCTAGCAGCCCTGAAGTGTGTACTTCTTACCAGCTAGACAATGCTGCCCTTGAAGAGGTGGAATAATAAGCTCTCAGCTCAGCCACTTCCTGAGCTGAGATGTCAGGTAGCCCCAGGAAGTGCCCTTCCCCCAGTCTGGGGGGTTATCTCCAACTCTGGCAGGCGAAAACCTGCCCTCAGAGGAGGAAAGAAATGACAGAAGACGTTTTTCAGGCCGGGCTTTGTGACAGTCTCAGCCAACGCCCCTCCCACAGAGCCCACCCCTGAAGGTAGGGAGAAAGGAGAAAAAATACTTTCCCCATAGGACTAGCCTAGATCCGTATGACCTTGGATCTAAGCAAAGGGGGACAGTTTGTTGACGTGATACAGCTGATTGGTCTTGAACACCTGACAAGAACATAACACAAAAGCTTGCGCTTGGTGCCCAGGCTTTAGTCATCTTAGGGGCTAGTGGTCTGGGAAGGAAAATCTCGACGAGAGTCCTTAGCAACTGCACCAGTCGACACACCCATTAGGAATTCCTCCACATGAGTGCCTAATAAGCCCTGAATAACATATTAGAAGCTCTCTCCTAACTACAGATCAAGCAATTTTGGAAGTATACTGCCTCAGGCACGCTGATTCCTGCTGCACTTCTCACCACATCTTAAGTGATACCAAGGCTCAAGTAGCCCTTGGGAGTGGCAAAACATTTCCCAAAGACTCAGGCTTTTGTATGTCCCATTTGGGATTTTAGAGCTCAATTCACAGGTTCTGGAATACCTTGACAACTGACTCCACCACGCAAAATTCAAGCAACAAAAGAGAGAGCAACCTCATAACTAAACCCAGCACCTTCCACCTCAACCAGGTAGTCGATAGCGGAGTCACACACACACAAGTGACCTAACTCCTGGAAAGCTAAGCAAGGAAAAGAAACTCACTAATCTCTGTAAGCAGAAGGAGCAGACAACAGGCCAGAGATAACCCAACAGGCCAAAACCCCACCAAGACAGCACAAGACCAGGGAACATCTCTTCAGCTCTGCCAAGGAACATCCCTTTGGAGCCCCAAAATTAAGTTCATAAATCAGTCATAGCACATCCAGTCCTTGACAAAGTAGCCCGATGAGAAAGAATCAGCAAAAGAACACTGGAAACATGAAAGATCAGGAAGAAAAGCCACCTCCAAAAGAAAATATTCAATCTCCACGAACAGATACCAATGTACAGGATACAATTAAGCTGACAGAGGAAGAATTACGATTAAGGATTGTAAGGAAACTGGACAGAATAGAAGAGAAAATAGAATCCCAACATAAAGAAACCATGAGAACAATCCAGGAAATGAATGAAAAATTTTCCAAAGAAATTGAAATACTAAGGAAAAACCAAACATAAATTTTGTCAATGAAGGAGGAATTCAGGGAACTTCAAAATACAATTGAAGGCCTCAAGAACAGAATGGATCATGCAGAGGAAGGAATCTAAGAGCTTGAAGACAATGTCTTTGCGCTGAACAAATCAGACGAAGAAAAAGAACTCAGACGCAAGAGACAAGACCAAACCCTTAAAGATGTGTGGGATTATGTAAAGAAACAGAACCTTAGGATCATCCGTCTTCCAGAGACAGAAGAAGAAGATACTCAAGGGCTGGAAAACTTATTTCATGGAATACTGGAGAAAATATGCCAGGCCTGGCCAGAAATCTGGACATCCAGATACAAGAGCACACAGAACTCCTGGGAGACTCAATGTGAAAAGGCAATCACCACGTCACGTAATTATTAGACTGACCAAAGTAAATACGAAAGAAGCAATTCTTTGAGCAGCGAGACGAAAGCAGCAAACAACCTATAAAGGAAAGCCGATCAGACTAACTGCTGATTTCTCATCTGAAACCCTACAAGCCAGAAGGGACTGGGTCCCTATTCTTAATCTTCTAAAACAGAATAATGCCCAACCCAGAATTCTTTATCCGGCAAAATTAAGCTTCACCTACGACGGAGTAATAAAATCCTTCCCAGACAAGCAATCACTGATACATTTTGCGAAGACCAGACCAGCCCTACAGGAAGTACTCAATCCTGCATTACACACTGAACATCATAGTAGAAACTCTTCAAAGTAAAATCATTCAAGAGTTAAAGACTAGAATGTGGATCTTATGATGGCTCAAGGAACAAAACAAAACAGCAGGATTTCACCTAACAATATGAATGGAAATCTACCACGAATCTCAATCCTCCCAATAAATGTGAATGGCCTGAACTGTCCTCTGAAAAGATACAGGCTGGAAAAGTGGATAAAAATCCACAAGCCTAGTATCTGCTGCCTACAGGAAACGCACCTAATCCACAAAGATGTCTTTGGACTAAATTTGAAGAGATGGAAAACTATCATTCAGGCGAATGGAAGTCAAAAGAAAGCAGGGGTAGCTATACTATTTTCAGATAACATAAGCTTTAAAATAGCAGAAGTAAAAAAGGACAAAGATGGCCACTATATATTGGTGAAAGGGAAGATCCAACAAGAAGAGTTAACAATCCTTAATATCTATGCACCCAATACACGAGCACTCGGTTACATAAAGCAAACCTTGTCTGATCTAAACAACATGATAAACAACAACACCATAAAACGGGGGATTTCAACACTCCACTGAATCAAATGGACAGATCTTACAAACAGAAAATAAGCAAAGAAATAATGGACTTAAACAGAGCTCTTGAACAAAAGGGTCTTACAGATCTCTACAGAACATTCCACCCAAATAAAGCCGAATTTACATTCTTCTCATAAGCCCACGGAACTTTCTCCAAAATTGATCACATACTAGGCCACAAATCAGACCTCAACAAATTCAGAAAAATAGAAATTATACCGTGTACTTTCTTGGACCATAGCGGCTTAAAATTAGAGTTCAATTCCAACAGAAATACTTACCACCTCACAAAGTCATGGAAATTAAACAACTTATTGTTGGCTAACTCCTGGCTCAAGGAGGAAATACAGAGGGAAATCAAGAACTTCTTCGAACTAAATGATAATGGAGAAACAAGCTATCAAAACCATGGGAAACAGCAAAAGCATTCCTGAGAGAAAAACTAATAGCAATAAATGCTCATATCCAAATAACAGGAAGATCAGAAACTGACAACCTACTAAATAGAATCAAGGACTTGGAAAAGGAAGAGCTAACCAATCCCAATCCAAATAGAAGAAAAGAAATAACTAAGATCAAAGAACAACTAAACAAAATTGAGAACAAGAGAACTATATGCAAGATCAACAAAACCAAAAGCTGATTTTTTGAAAAGATAAACAAAATTGACACCCCACTGGCTAGTTTGACTAGAATCCAAAGGGAAAGGTCTATAATAAACTCAATCAAAAATGAAAAAGGAGAGGTTACAACAGATGCCACGGAAATACAAAACATTATTTTTGATTACTACAAAAACCTATATGCCCAAAAACTATGTAACGAGGAGGAAATGGACAAGTTCCTGGAAACCTACAACCTCCCTAAGTTCACCCAAGAGGTAACAGAATATCTGAATAGGCCAATCTCATGCTCAGAAATTGGAGCAGCAATCAAAAACCTCCCAAAATGTAAAAGTCCCAGACCAGAGGACTACACTTCAGAGTTTTACCAAACATTCAAAGAAGAACTCACACCTATACTACAGAAATTATTCCACAATATTGAGAAAGATGACATCTTTCTTAACTCTTTCTATGAAGCCAATATCACCTTGATACCAAAGCCAGAAAAGTAGACAACAAAAAAAGAAAACTACAGACCAATATCCCTCATGAATATAGATGCAAAAATCCTCAACAAAATTTTTGCAAATAGAATTCAGCAGCACATCAAAAAAATAATTCACCATGACCAGGTGGGCTTTATTCCAGGGATGCAAAGCTGGTTTAACATACACAAATCTATAAATGCATTTGGCCACATAAATAAAAGCAAGAACAAAGACCATATGATTCTTTCGGTAGATGCAGAAAAAGCATTTGACCAAGTCCAACACAGCTTTATGATAAAAACTCTCATCAAAATAGGCATAGATGGCTCATTCCTTAAAATTATTAAGTCCATCTATGACAAACCCACTGCAAATATCATACTGAATGGGGAAAATTTGAAACCATTCCCACTTAGAACCGGAACTAGACAAGGCTGCCGTCTATCTCCACTTCTATTCAACATAGTGCTCACAATCCTCACCTCAGTAATTAGGAAAGAGAGGGGTATTAAGGGTGTCCAAATGGGGACAGATGGGATCAAACTCTCGCTCTTTGCTGATGATATGATATTATATCTAGAAAACCCCAAGGACTCATCTAAGAGACTCCTAGAACTGATAAATGAATTCAGCAAAGTCTCAGGATACAAAATCAACACACACACAAATCTGTGGCATTCATATATGCCAACAACAGTCAAGCCAAAGATCAAATAAAAAATGCAAATCCTTTTACAATAGCCTCAAAGAAAATTACATATCTAGGAATATATTTAACGAAAGATGCAAGAGACTTATATAGGGAGTATTATGAAATACTAAAAAAAGAAATTGTAGAAGGTTTAAACAGATGGAAAAACCTACCTTTTCATGGATTGGTAGGATCAATATTGTGAAAATGTCCATACTACCTAAAGTGATCTATAGAATTAATGCAATCCCTATCAAAATCCCATTATCATTCTTCACAGAACTGGAAAAAATAATTCTATGCTTTGTATGGAACCAGAAAAGACCTCATATAGCAAAAGCAATCTTAAGTAAAAAGAACAAACTGGGAGGCATCAGTCTACCAGACTTTAAGCTGTACTACCAGGCTATAGTAACTAAAATAGCTTGGTACTGCACAAGAACAGAGACATTGACCTCTGGAACAGGTCTGAGAATCCAGAGATGAAACCATCTGCATATGGTAATCTAATCTTTGACAAAGCTGACAAAAACATACACCAGGGAAAAGAATTTCTTTCAACAAATCGTGCTGGGAAAACTGGATAGCTATATGCAGAAGATTGAAACCTGACCCCCACCTCTCACCTCTCACAAAAATCAATTGAAGATGCATAACAGATTTAAACCTAAGGCATGAAACCTTAAGAATTCTAAAAGAAGATGTTGGGAAGACCCTTTCAGACATCGGCCTAGGCAAGGAATTCTTGAAGAAGACCCCCAAAGCAATCGCCGCAGCAACAAAAATAAATTAATGGGATCTAATCAAATTAGAAAGCTTCTGCACTGCCAAGGAAACTATCATTAGAGTGAATAGACAGCCCACAAAATGGTTAAAAATATTTGTTCTCTACAGATCTGATAAAGGGCTGATAACCAGAATCTATCTAGAACTCAAAAAAATCAACAAGAAAAAATCAAACAACCCCATCAACAAATGGGCAAAGGAAATGAACAGAAACTTTTCAAAAGAAGACAGAATAATGGCCAGCAAACATATAAAAAAAAATGCTCAACATCTCTAATCATTAGAGAAATGCAAATCAAAACCACAATGAGATATCACCTAACCCCGATGAGATTGGCCTCTATCAAAAAATCCCAAAACAACAAATGCTAGCGAGGATGCGGAGAGTCAGGAACACTCTTACACTGCTGGTGGAACTGCAAATTAGTGCAACCTCTGTGGACAAGAATTTGGAAATACCTCAGAGAGCTAAAAATAGAAATACCATTCGATCCAGCAATAGCACTATTAGGCATCTACCCAAAAGAGCATGAAACATTCTACAATAAAGACAGCTGCACCGGAAAGTTTATGGCAGCACAATTCACTATTGCAAGGATGTGGAAACAACACAAGTGCCTGTCAATCCATGAGTGGATTATTAAAATTTGATATATGTTTACAATGGAATATTACTCAATCATAAGAAACGACAGTGATCTAGCACCTCTTGTGCTTTCCTGGATAAAACTTAAGTGCATTATGCAAAGTGAGGTACCACAAGATCAGAAGAATGGGCTCCACTTGTACTCGCCATCAAATTGGTACTAACTGATCAACACTAGGTTGATAACATGGCAGAAATACTCTCTAGGGATTAGGGGGATGGGGGGCAATTCTACAACTAAAGGACACGGGTAGCAGTAAAGGGTGGGAAGGGCATGCCTTTTACCCAAACTTGGGTGAGGCAAAGACATAAAGTGTATACTATAATATTTGTACCCTCACAATACCCTGGAACAAAAAAAAAAAAAAGAAAAGAAAAAAATGTCTTTCATTGGTATTAAATTAATTTCCTCTGAGAGATAATGGAGCAGGAGAGGATAAAATGAGAAGTTTCTACTAAATTCTTGGAAAGAAAAGTCAACATCTCCGTAAGTGTTCATTTACTAAAAGGTACATGTTATAGGTTAAACTGTGTCCCACTCCCTGAACCTCCCCCCACCAAAAAAGATGTTAAAGTCCTAGCCCTCTGTACCTCAAAATGTGACCTTTTTTAGCAATAAGGTCACCAAAGATGTGATTGGTTCAGATGAGGTCATACTGGAGTAGAGTTGGCCTCTAATCCAATACGACTGGTGCCCTTAATCAAAAGGAGAAATTTGGACACAGAGACACAGAGAGAAGATGACGTGAAAACACGGGGAGAAGTCAGTCATCTGTGAGGCAAGGAGAGACGCCTAGAACAGATTCTTCCCTCACGGTCCTCAGAAGGAACCAATCCTGCCAAGACCTTGATTTCAGACTTAGCCTCCAGAATTGTGAGTCAATAAATTTCTGTTGTTTAAAAAAAAAAAAAAAAA
>NW_012141635.1:2753758-2761366 GCF_000956105.1 Propithecus coquereli
GGAGGAGGGGATGGGCATATACACAAACAATGAGTGCGATGCGCACCTCCCGGGGGATGGACACGCTTGAAGCTCGGACTTGGGGGGGGAGGAGGGGCAAGGGTAACCATATGTAACCTAATCATCTGTACCACCATAATATGCTTAAATAAAAAAATAAAAATAAAACGTATTATATTTTTAACCAGATGCCAGGTACAACAGTATGTTTGCACTTTGTATGGTATGGACGGGAGAAAACAAGAACTGTGAAATATATGACACTTTTTGAAATAATATATTACACTGAATGATAATAACCACAAACAACATATTGAGGAAGTGGATAAGTTGTGTGGTTTTGAGCCAATAGTGAAGTCTTTGTGGAAGAAAGAGGCACCTGGTTTTAGAAGAAAGCATGGTGATGTGTGACTGTAAAGATCAGAGAGAAATCAAACTTCTGTACCCACAAAAATAAATACCCATTAGTGAGCCCATAAGGAAGTCAATGAAGGAGCTAGTCTGGAATATAGGAGCTGCAGGAGTAGTGAGAGAAAAGGTAGATTAATAAGTGCATAACTATGATAAAATGTAATCTTCATATACTATATCTGCAAATACAAGCTATTTTTATTTTATATATAACTGATCTGATCTCAAGGTCAACCCGCACATGCTGAACAGAGTAAATGGGAGAAATGGGAATACTTAATTTTCCTCTAATCCATTAAATATATTGCATTTAACGGTTGATTTAAGCAATGTATATCTTTTCAACTGTGGCTGTATCTCGTTGCTTCTCATGAATGTAATATTGACTTCTATGCTTATTGGATGCAAAAGAGAAAAAAAACCTCAAACCTGCACAGAGCCCTCATGTTGCCTTGTGTCTGATATGAATCTACTGGTCTGATATGTTTTGTGACCTGGTAACTACTGAGGTATAAGTGATCTTGACCACAAGTCCTTGGCAAAGGTTTTGATACTGAATCTATGAACGGAAAAATCTGTGGTCTTTATCTTTATCTAGGACGGATAAATCCTTAACCGATTTGGCCTCACCTTAGTTGTCAGTGGTGATCCAGGCATTTATTAGCTCTCACAGGTGTTTTAGGCAATAACTTCTTTCTGTCTTCTGGCATAGGCTGTCCAATTTAATCCATGTCTTAGCTGACCTCATGTGCTTCTGGTGGTTTGCATTTCTGCTAATTTCTCTGTTGTCAACAGGGAGTATTTAGGAAATTTTTGGTCTTATTCATGCCACAGGAGAATTTCAGGGTGACTCCAGCACATTATTTAAATGCTTGCCTTCAATATAAACTATTATTCTATTAATATACAGGCAAATTTATGTTGAGGTAACTATGAAGAAGCTATCCTAGGTTGTTATTAAAACCTCAAGGTGATGGTATTTTTGAAGGTGTAGCCTTTAGGGAGAATAAGGCCATTAAAATAAAGCCTCCATAAATGGGATTATGCCCTTATATCCAAGGGATTTTGTTCATCCCTTCCACATGTGAGGACACAGCTAGAGAGGTGTATCTATGAACCAGTAAGTAGGCTCTTATCACACACCAAATCTGCCGGCACTTTGATCTTGGATTTCTCAGCTTCAGAAATATGAGAAAGTTCTTTTGTTTATAAACCACTAAGTTTATGGTAGTTTGGATAGCTCAGTGAATGAACTAAAACAATTCATATACATTATTTTATAAAATTTAGCATTCTTTCTTTACACCATATAAAAAACATTCAAAATATAAGTGGAATTCTTTTATATGATTAATGTTACTTAGAAAACCCTTCAAGCAACCATAATATGTTAGAGTAAAATGTTGAAAATTTTACTGTGGAGTTAAAAAAAATCACAAAAGAATGTTTCTTATCACTATTTCTTCTCAAAAATTTAAAACAGGTTCTATTCATTATAGTATAAGAAATCAAAAGTATATCTAAGCAATTAAAAAACTCCTATTATTTACAGACATTAATGATTATGTAGTTAGAAATACCCACTCACAAAAACCTGTAGATAAACTATTATAATTAATAAGTTTAGCAATATTATAGGGTAAGTTTTAAGTTATTTTTTTTTCATTTCTAAATGATAACAGGCAAAGTAAAAGAATTTTTTAAAGGTGCTATTTACATCAGTTTCTAAAAAATAACATACGTAGGAACATACATAGAACTCATATTTAAACAACAACAAAGAAACCCCAGATGCTGATGTCAGCAAGACGGCAGATTAGGAAGCTCCAGGCCCTTTCTCTGCATGGAAACACCAAATAAACAACAATACGTGGACCAAAATCACTTTCTGAGAACTCTAGGAACCAGTCAAGTAGTTACAGCAACCAAACAAACACTTAAGAAAAAACTGCATTCAAACTGGTCAGAAACTGGTGATTTTTCTCACCTTTTTACTACTCCCTCCCTAGTTCACTTCCGCATTGCCAGGAGGAAACAGCCCAATTCCCAGCCCTTCTTTTGGAACAGGTGGAAAAGAGAGGAACTTGTTTGTAACATTGTGGTTTATCTAGGAACTGCCAAGGGACTGGTTTCTGTCTTGCCCAACTCAGGGAACTGATGGGAGCAGTAGCCTCGCTCGCACACCGAATCGGAGGCCACTGAATGTAGTGACGAGCACTGTGGCAGAGCCAGGCGGAGGGGATCTGCAGTCACAGGCACCTGGAGGCCAGAGATTATGGGCAGAGGAACACAACAGAAGTCTGAAGCTACTGCGAAGAAACAGGAGTCAGACTTCTAGGAAAATAAAAACACTTAAAATCATTTGTATATACAAGGAACTGGAATACAAATGCATGCACATGCCCAGGGAAGACGTATCTCTAGGAAATATTTGAGACCACAGTGAGCCTCTATGTCAGACTGAATAATGAAGAATTTACACAATGCCAGTCTGGGAGAAGTGGCAGGTTTTTTTTTTTTTTTTTTTCGAATTTCCAAATTTCAAATTATCACAAGGCATATAAAGGACAAACAAAGGCTGATGAAGATCATTACCCCTAGGCCTATAGTATTGAAAAACACTAAAGGGAATCCTACCAGTTGAAACAAATGGATTCTAGAGAGTAACTTGAAGATACATGAAAATATAAAGTTCTCTGGAAATGTAAATAAATATATGTAAAATATAAAAACTTGTATTGTTTTAATTTTGGTTTATAAATCAAATTGAATTATTTTATAGAATTTAAAACACAAAGAATAAAAATAACTATAATCTCTATAAATGGGCACATAATATATAAGATGTAATTTATAGTATTAACAACACACAGGGTAGGCAGAACTGTAAAGAAACAGAGCTTTTGTATGCAATTGAAGTCAACTTGTTATCAGTTTAAAATAGATTGTTATAACTTTAATACGTTTTATGTATTCCCCTCCATATCCACAAAGAGACTATTTATAGAATATACATAAAATGAAATGAGAAGAGAATCAAAGCATGACACTGTAAAAAAGTGAATCACAAGTCTGTAAAGAAGGAAATGAAGGACAACTCTATCACAAACAGAAAGCAATTAACAAATTGGCAATAGTACATCATCCCCTATCTGTAATTACTTTAAATATAAATGGATTAAACTCCCTGCTGTCGTATAAATGTTTGTATCCACCCTAAATTTATACTTTGAAACCCAATCACCAATATGATGGTGTTAGAAAGTGGGGTTTTAAGAGGTCATTAGGTGGTGAGGGAAGTGCTCTCAAGAATGGAATTAGTGCCCTATTTTATAAAATAGGCTTCAGAAAGCTACCTTGCCTTTCCACCATGTGAAGACAATGTGAGAAGGTGTCTTAGTCCATTTTGTGTTGCTGTAACAGAATACCTGAGATTGGTTAATTTACAAGAAAAGAGAAATATTTGGCTCATCATTCCAAAGGCTGGGAAATCCAGCATCAGCATCGTGCCACTAGCTTCTGCTCGGCTTCTGATGGAGGCCTTGTGCTGCATCGTGACACGGCAGGGAACGAAAGGAGGTCCATGTGCATGATAAAGAGACCAAACTGCAGGAAGGAACATCCCTTTACCTGTTCTCACAGTAACAAACTCAGTCCCACAAGAGCAAGAACTCACTCTAAGAGGATGGCATTGATCTACTCATGATGATCTGCCCCCAGGACCCAAAAAACTTCCACTAGGCCTTACCTCCCAACACCAGCACACTGGCAATTAAATTTTAACATGAGTTTTGGTGGGACAAACCACATCCAAAACACATCCTTCTGCCCCCAGGCCCCCAAACTCATGCCCTTCCCATAAACAAAATATAACCATTCCATCTTAAAAGTCCTAACAGTCTTAACTCATTTCGGCATCAACTCAAAAATCCAAATTCCGAAGTCTCATCTGAAATGCAAGGCAAAACTCCTTCTAGCTCTGAATCTGTTAAATCAGAAAACAAATGATCTGCTTCCAAAGGACAGGCAAGAAGGGCATTCTAGTCTCCCCTTTTCTTTCTGAAAACAGGAGATAAAATCTCCTCTGTGCAAGATTTCCTTCCTGTGCCAGGAGAAAAGAGATGTTCTTCAACAGGAAGTCACAGCCAAGAGAATTCTATATAAACAAACTGTGTTAAAATAATTCTTATTTTTCTATAGCCTCCTTACATATTTAATAATTTAGTTACTTTTCCACAGTTGCCTCTCTTTGTTCATCCTACATAAAAGCATTTGGAGTTTGCCATTTCTCTGGGTCTTTATTTTTTTATAATAAGGGTTCTCAAGTCATGCAAAATTTTAAAGTGTATGTTTTTCTCCATTAATGTGTCTTATGTAAATTTATTCTCAGGCCCAGCCTGAGGGTAAAGGTAAAGTTTTGCCTTTGTTCCTTTCTTTTTATTGATTTGTTTTTCTTGCCTAAGTGGTGCTTACATTGGTGATTCCTACATCGGTGATTATTTTATGATTTACTGCTGAGCTATATGGACATTTCCATTTTGTATTATTTTCCATACGTGTTTTTGAACTGAATGGTCTGTTGGCAGTTCACCATCACTTTTGTCCCTTCTAAATGTTGACAATGAGAAATAGTCTCAAAAACTTTGGAAACTGGGAGAGAAGTGTCTATTGAGGCAGCTACAAATATGAAGCTCACAGTTGGGTACCAAAAAATAGATCATTTTTGTGTCCTAAACTAAAAAATTAGTGAGGCCTGCCCAGAAATTCTTCTAAATGCAGCAATTATCTATAGAGTTGGTGAGAACTCTTGACCTTAATACTGCAGGATGAATTTTTTGTTGGTGGCTTCTCTGACCTTTTTTCTTGCAGTCATTTGAGTGGTTATGCAAATTTCCATTAAATTCTTTATATTAGGAATATGTAAATTGGCTTCTATATTCTTACAGAAACCTTGACTGAGTATATCAATACTTATATCTATGAACATATATCAGATATATACCTATCTATCTATATATATATGATTGTGTTCTTCCAAAATTCATGTTGAACCTAATCTCCATTGTGGTGGTAATAAGAGGTGGAGTCTTTTAGGAATTGATTAAGTTATGAGTGTTACGCCTTCATGAATGGGATTAGTGCCCTTATAAAAGAGGTTGAAGGAAGCTGCCTTGCCCCTTCCATCGTGTGATACATCATCCACCCCTTCTGCCATGTGAGGTGACAGCAAGGAGGCACCATCTATGAAGCAAAGAGTATGCCCTTACCAAACACCGAGTCTGCTGGTTGCTTGATCTTGGACTTCCAATTCTGTCATTCATATATTACCCAGCCTAAGGTATTTTGTTACAGCAACAGGGATGGACTAAGACAATTGTCATTACGTATAGGTTATATCTCACGATAAAATACGTTGAAATATTTGTAGCATGCTGTCCATTTGGAAATTTGAGGAATTACTGAGAAAGTGAAAAGAAAAAAAACAATTCAAAGCCATATGATCCTCTCCACAGGCTTTCTTGCTACATTTCAATTATTTTCTCATGTATATAAGAATGAATATATGCATATAGGCAGGGCAGTGTGTTTATTTATTTATTTATGATTTTTTAAAGGTAGATTTTGTTTTTTATAGAAGTTTTATGTTCACAGAAAAATTGAGTGGAAAATATAGGGAGTTTCCATATTCCCCTCCACCTACAAAAGCCTCCTCTACTATCAACATCTTGAACCAGAGTGATACATTAGTTACAATCAATGAACATGCACTGATGCATCATTATCACTCAAAGTTCATATTTTATATTGTAGTTCACTCTTAGTTTTGTGCATTCCTTGATTTTTTAAAATGTCACTGTATTCTGTATTCTAACCAACTACATAGTATTTGCCAGTTGTTTCAAACTCTAGTTAAAAGAGTGGCTTTCTCTTTCTGAATTATCTAAACCAGAGGTCATAAATTAATAATCCATTATATCAATTCAACAGTCATATGGTTTTTCTTGTCTTACATACTATTAAAAATTGTGAAAAAGAGAGCCCCTACTTCAGAATTTAAGAATTAATTGATTATGCATAGCATTTCAGAAATTCAGTCTCTGAGGGAAAATAAGAGATGAAGAAAAATCTGTTAACAATGGACCGACATTGCCACAGGTTAATAGTAGTTTGGAGATAAGTAACTGTTTACAGTTTGAATAGCACCTGCATTCTCTAATTCACTGTGGTTCCTGCCATTTGCTATTGTCGGTCTGATATTTTCTCTGTCAATATTTATTTGGACCCAAGTTTCTATCAAAAATGAAAAACGAAACACTATCATGATTTTCTAATACCCAACGATGTTAATTCATTTTGATCACCTTTCTATACATGGTGGGCACCTGTTATATATTGTTACTTACAGAGATGTAAAATAGTTTGAAATTTGCTAATTTAAACAGAAAAGGAATATAGTATGATCCTATGAAGGAGTCCATGAGAAAGTGAATGCACTGTACTAGCTAAGAAGTTATTTTTGTTGTGAGAATATATAGCTTAAAGAGATTCACTTTGGAAGTCTTTCTTTTTATATTAATAGTGGCATGGGCTGTTATTGTAGGACAACTGAATTGAAATAGCAGCAATCAAATATTTTTCCCGGTATTTGGCAAGAGAACATAGTGAAAGTTCATGTAGGTGTTCTTTCTGGGTTCTGAGAACTGTTTCAAAGGTTATTTTTCTATTTCTGCCATGTCAAGGCTTGAGAATTTACTGTCCTAGTGCACTAAGCCAACACTACAAGGAACTGAACACGCCTTTCATCGATAGTTAGCATTAGTTTAAATTGAAATCTACTAGGTATTTTCTATAAAAACATAATGGTTTCAATTGAAAATAAAATAATTATTTCCTTTTTTATTCATTTTAGACTTCCAAACTATAATTAATAAAGAGGGTTATAGGATTTCAATACAATGGTTAGAAAACTAGAAGGTCTAGGAACCCAAGGGAATTGTGTTACTTAATTAATGAAAATCTACAATGGGCGTTAAAACAAAAATTAAATTCAGAAAAGATAATATTTAATCTGGGTTGATATTTCCAGTTTTAAAAAATGAATCAATCAAGCTAATGTCTCTTTTAATGTGGTGTAAATAACTTATCTGTTTCATTGTAATCTAGGAGATAATAGCCTAAATATTTTAATTAATTTGT
>NW_012141635.1:2761602-2764301 GCF_000956105.1 Propithecus coquereli
ATTTTGATTATAAAGCCCCTTGAATTATAATCAAAACTAGCACCCCATTATAAGTTAATGCCTCTTCTCAACTTTCTCGCTTGAGAAAAAAACAAAAATAACAACAGAACCCGCTCTTGTATGCTTATGGGATAACGAGTTTTTCATTCTTTTGAAATGCATTTTTCAGAAAGAATTTGACTGTTCTAGTGCTTTTGACTAGACCTTCTGAAGTGGCTGTAATTTGAACTATTTTTCTATATCCTTTGGTATTTGTTGCCTGGAGAGCTTCAAAAACTGAGAGAAAAATAAAGAATCTTCCAAAAATTTTATAGTTTTAAATTTTCCCAATTCTCTCGAGGCTACAAATTCTAATTCCAATATACAATCATTGCCCTCTATCATAATTATTCTCTAGCATTGAAATGCTGCATAGAAATTAAAAGTTTCCAGCTATGCTTTAATTTTTTTTTCTAAATTGATTTGTTTGTTCTCTGACATTTTTTGTTGTGTTTTATAGAAGATACCACCCATTTTAGAGTTTAGTGATTAAATATTAAAATTATACTCATTTCTTTATGTATTTATTGGAAAGAGATGTGTTCCATAATCAATGGTGCTTATAAATAAATTGCTATGTTTAACCCAGGGAATAATGGTTAATATATTGTGATGTTTCACTATGTCTTTGCCCTGAAATTGATAAATTTAATTTAGGCAATCGGTCACTTGAAAAATAACCATCTTAGGCATATTAAAAATAATCATTTAAACCATGTTTCGTCTAACTAGAACAATTAGGCAAGAGAAAGAAATAAAGGCCATCCAAAAAAATAGTCATATATTCCCTGTTTGCAGACAATATGATCTCATGTTTAGAAAAACCTAAAGACTTTGCAAAAAAAAAAAAAAAAAAAAAACCTCTGGGAACTAATACATGAATTTAGTAATTCAGTAAAGTTGCAGGACGGATGCAAAATATACATAGAAAATAGGTAACATTTCTGTATACAAACAACAAATTAGCTGAAAAAGAAATCAAGAAGGTAATTCCATTTAAAATAGCTACAAAAATTCAAAAATTACAGGAATTTATTCCTGTAATTTATTACAGCTATAAAAATTTATAGGAATAAATTTAATCAGGAAGGTAAAGGCCTCTACAAGGAAAACTACAAAACACCAATGAAAGAAATCAAACAGGATACAAATAGACATCCTATGTTCATGGGTCAGAAAATTAATATTGTTAAAATGACCATACCACCCAAAGCAATACACAGATTCAAAGCAATCCCTGTCAAAATACCAATGACATTCTTTACAGAAACAGGAAAAAAATCTTAAAATTTGTATGGAACCACAAAAGACCCTGAATAGCCATAGCAATCCTGAGCAAAAAGAGCAGAGCTGGAGGGATAAAGCTACTAGACTCGAAAATACCCTACAAAGCCATAGTAACAAGAACAGCATGGTACTGACATAAAAACACACACATAGACTAAAGGAACAATAGATAATCCAGAATCTATATATCTACAACCAACTGATTTTCGGCAAAGGTGCCCAGAAAATATAGTGAAAGGACAATCTTTTTAATAAATTGTGCTGGGAAGACTATATAGCTATATGCAAAATGATGAAAGTAGACCCCCCCACACATGGCCTACACAAAAATCAACTCAAAATTGATCAAGGATTTAAATATAGGACCTGGATGTTTAAAACTATTAGAGGAAAACATAGGGGAAATGCTTCAGGACATGTGTCTGGGCAAAGATGTTTTAGTGTAAGACCTTAAAAGCACAGGCTACAACAACAACAACAAAAACACATGGGATTATAATAAACTAAAAAACTTCTACACAGCAATGGAAATAATCAAAAGATTGAAAAGATAACCTAAAGAATGGGAGAAAATATTCTCAAATTATTCATCTGGTAGGGAATTAATATTTGCAATATACAAGGAACTCAAACATTTCAATTTAAAATGGGCAAATAATCTGAGCAGATATTTCTCAAAAGAAGATATACTAACGGCCAAGTATATGAAAAAAGATAACATCACTAATCAAGGAAATGCAAATCAAAACTACAATGAGTTATCATCTCACGTGAGTTAAAATGATTATTCTCAAGAAGTCAAAAAATAACCAATGCTGACAAGTAGGTGGAGAAAAGGGAACTGTAATACATTGTTGGTGGAAATGTAAACTAGTGTAGCCACTATAGAAAACAGTATGAAGGTTCCTCAAAAAACTACGAATGTATTACTATATGATCCAACAATCCCACTACTGGATATTCATTAAAAAAAAAATCAGTACATCAAAGAGATCAGCACTCCCATGTTTATTCTAGCATTATTCAAAATAGTCAAGATGTGAAATCAAGCTAGATGTCCAACAACAGATGAATAGATGAAGAAAATGTGGTACGTGGTATATACACAAAGTGGAATACTATTCAGCCATAAAAAGAAGGAATTCCTGTCATTCACTGTAACATACATGGGACTGGAAGACATTATGTAAAGTAAACCAGCAACAGAAGGTTAAACACTGCATGTTCTAACTCATATGTAGAAGCTAAGAAAAAGTTGATCTAATAGAAGTAAAAAGTAGAACAGAGATTACTAGAGGCTGGAAAGTTGGAGGGATAGAGAGAGATTTGTTAAGAGAAATAAAATTACAACTAGATAGGAAAAATAAGTTTTG
>NW_012141635.1:2768352-2769787 GCF_000956105.1 Propithecus coquereli
ATTAATGCTTTGTCAGATCGATAGTTTATGAATATTTTCTCCCATTCTATAAGTTGTTTCTTCACTCTTTTGATTGTTTCTTTTGCTGTGCAGAAGCTTTTCGGTTTGATGCAATCCTGTTTGTCTATTTTTGATCTTGTTTTCTATGGTCTCGTGGTCTTACTTAAAAAATATTTGCCCAGACCAATGTCCTGAAGCAATTACCCAAAATTTACTTCTAATAATTTCATACTTCCAACTCTTATATTTAGCATTCTGTCAATTCTGAGTTGATTTTCGTATATGGTGCAAGATGGGAATCTAGTTTTATTCTTGTGCATATGGATATCTAGTTTTCCCAGTACCATTTATTAAAGAGATTGTTCATTCCCCAATGTATGCTCTTGGCACCTTTGTCAAAAGTGAGTTGGCTATAAATGTGTGGATTTGTTTCTGGATTCTCTATTCTGTTACTTTAATCTATGTGAATGTTTTTGTGCCACTACCTTTTGGTGACCAGTTTTAATGACTATAGCTTTGTAGTATAATTTGAAGTCAGGTAGTACGATGCCTCTACTATTGTTCTCTTTGCTCAGGACTGCTTTGGCTTATTGAGAACTTTTGCAGTTCCAAAAAAATTTTAGAATTGTTTTCATCTATTTCTGTGAAGAATTTCATTGGTATTTTGATAAGGGTTTCATTGATTTTGTAGATCACTTTGGGTAGTATTTTAATAATACTAATTTTTCCAATCCATGAGCATATAATATCTTTCCACTTCTTTTGTCTTCTTCAATTTCTTTTCCTAGTGCTTTACAATTTTTCTTGTAGAGATTTTTCACGTCTTTGGTAAATTTATTTCTATGCTTTTGTTTACCTATTGTTAATGGGATTGCTTTCTTGATTTGTTTTTCGGATTGATCACTGCTAGCATATAGAAATGCTAACTGACATTTGTCTATTGATTTTGTTTACTGCAACTTTTCTGAATTATTTGTTTTAAGAGGTTTTTTTTCCCCTTTGTTTTTATTTCAGCATATTATAGGGGTGCAGATGTTTAGGATACATATGTTGCCCTTGCCTCCCCTTCCTGCCAAGTCAGAGCTTCAAGCCTGTCCATCCTCCAAATGGTGTGCATTGTACTCATCATGTATGCATATACCCATGCCCTCCTCCCCCCTCCTACTTTCCCGACAGCCAATGAATGTTATTCTTATATGTACACTTAGGTGTTGATCAGTGAAACCAATTTGCTGGTGAGTGCATGTGGAGCTTATTTTTCCATTCTTGGGATACTTCACTTAGTAGAATGGGTTCCAGCTCTATCAAGGAGAATACAAGAGGTGCTATATCACCATTGTTTCTTATAGTTGAATAGTACTCCATGGTATACATATACCACAGTTTATTAATCCACTCATGTATTGATGGACACTTGGGTTGTTTCCACATCTTT
>NW_012141635.1:2769837-2773140 GCF_000956105.1 Propithecus coquereli
TACTAACTCAAATACCTGTAAGATGTAAGTGGGTAAAAATTGGGTGCAGAATTATTCATAATAAACGTAATGGTATTTAATGGTGTCAGGGTCATTGATGGTCTGGCTTTATCAGTGAGAGCCAGTGACACAGGGCAGTCAAAAGTCTCATGTGAGCAAAAGCAATCAGTGGTGGTCTCTACGCTGGTTGTGATGTAAGACTTCTGTGTTTTTTCAACTACTTAATATTTTTGGTTCCTGTTCACTATCTGAGCTCATTCTCAAATTTCAAACTTATTCTGAGAACTAATGTACAAATAAAATCTTTTCCTCCAAAATTAGTAATTTTCTTTTTATTGACAGCTTTTAAGTTTATTGACTGCTTTTATGTAAATGACACTCTCTCTCTTTCTCTCTGCTCTTTTTTCTTAGAAAAGATTAGATTCTTGATTTCAGATATGTATTCTTTTATAACACATTCATTCAATGCTACAAATGTCCCTTTAAGTACTACCTTTGCTACATCAAAATATTTTTAAATTTCTCTTGAGACTTTTTTTTTTTTTTTAACCCATGTGTTATGTAGAAGGCTGTTTTTCATCTCCAAGTATCTGGGGATTTTCTAACTATTTTACTGTTCTTGATTTCTAGCTTAACTTCACTTTTATCTTAGAGCAGACATTGTATCATTTCTGTTTTTTACAATTTGTTAAAGTGTATCTCCTAAATCTGTCCCTCTCATTTTGAGGCAATGGTGTGTCTTGTAATCTCCATGTTCTGATATATCTAAGAAGTGTAGATTTTTTTTTAGTTTTTCCACTTTTTGTTTATTATAAGGATAATAGTCACAAATTTCAAGCTCTTTATAAAATGTCATATTCTGTGTTTTTTTAATTAGCTTGTCTGTTTTCTTATTGTTGAATTTTAAGACTTCTTTCAATCACTTGCATTTTTGAAAGGTCATTTTGCTAGATATAAGATAGTCGGTTGACTTTCATTTTCTCCAAGCACCGTGAATATGTTATCCCACTACCTCTGGCCTCCATTGTTTCTATGAGAAGCCACATGTTATTTTTATAGGGGTTCCTTTGTATTATACATAATGAATCATTTTTCACTTGCTCTTTTCAAGATTTCATTTGCCTTTGGTGTTAACCATTTTACTCTTATGTGATTATCCTACTTATGTTCGTTCTACTTGTTATTTGTTTAGTTTCTTGTATGTGTAAATTTATGTTTTTCACCAAATTTGGGAAGTTTTCAGCCATTATTTTTCAAATACTTTTTCTTCTCCTTTATCTACTTCTCTCCTGGTACTCCCACTACCAATATGTTAATGTGCTTAATGGTGCTCCAGCATTTCATGAAGTCTCTTCATTTTTCACTCATTTTCTTTTCCTCCACTTTTTAGATTGTATAATCACTGTCAACGTATATTCGAGTTCAATGATTCTTCTGTGAGATTGAATCCTCTAGTAAATTAAGTCATCTAGTAAATTATTTATTTCATTTATTGTACTTTCCTATTCCAAAATTTCCATTTTATTCTATTTATAACTTTTATTCCTTATTTATTGATATATTATCATGATACTTCTATCACTACTTTGATCACGATATTCTTTAATTCTTTGTACATATTTAATAAAAATTGCTTTGAAATCTCTACCATATCCAACCTCCAGTTTTTTTTTTCAGTCAGTTTGCATTTTCTGCTCTTTTTCCTGTACATTTGTCACAATTTCCTGTTACTTTGCATACCTCATAATTTCTTGTTGATAAAAAGACCTTTTAGATAATATAGTAACTCTGCATAGAGATCCTCCTCCTTGGAGTTTTCTCTTAATTTGTGTTTGCTTGTTTATTAGATTAGTACTTCTTTTGATATACACACAACTGGGTTAGGCACCACTAACTGCCAGCAGACTGCTCTATTGTTTTTGACACAATTTTGGAACATGAATTATATTTAGAATTATTTATGTAGATATTTTTGAGGTCAATATTTATTATGACCACAGGAGAGTTCTTAGCCTAGTTCTTTCCCTAGTTCTCCCTGCAAACTAGCTGACTTGTGATTTATTTTGTTGCTCCCATGAAACTGCCAACTTTATTTTAATGATTTACCATCAAAATCTCTAATTGTTTTAACAGCACCCTTAGGCTTGAACTTTCTCACATTATGTTTCAAATAAAGACAGTCTCTTTGAGGAGAGTTTTGGTATTCTCTGATCTTATGGTTAGTCTTTCCCCCTGAGCAAAAACCTCTGAGTTTTTCTCTGGAGTTGAAAATGGGGACAGTGCACTATTATTTCTGTTAGAATGACTGCTGTGCTTTAAGCAGAGTGTTGAATAGGAGTGTTTGCCTCAGCTATTTTCTACCTGCCTTTCTGGGAGTTGTTGGGGTGCATGAAATGATTCCCCAAAATATGGCACTTGGACATGCTGAGTGCTTTTCAAAATTGAAAAGCTTCAGAAAGAAACCTTAGATTTAAGTCTCTCTAATTCTGTCTTATTTCTCCCCACCAAGTGCTGGGAGATACTCTCTGGAATTTCCTTATCTGACCATGAAACCTTTTTACCAAAAGAAATATGATTGCATTCTATTCCATCCCCCTAGAAACTTTATTATTACCACAAAGCAGAATGAGGAATGCAACCACATTTTTGTTTGATACATAATAATTGTACATATTTTTGGAGTACATTTGATATTTTGACATATGTATACAATGTGTAATGATAAAGTCAGGGAGATTGGGATATCTATCATCTCAAGCATTTACCTTTTTCTTCTGTTGGAAACATTCCAATTCTTTCCTTCTAGCTATTTAAATATAAAATAAATCATTATTAATTATAATCTCCATACTGTATTATTGAGTATTAGAACTCACTCCTCCTACCTAACTGTATTTTAGTACACATTAACCAATTTCATCACCCCTCCATCCTTAGCAGACTCTGGTGATCACCATTGTACTCTCTGCCTACATGAGATCCACTTTTTTATCTCCCACATATAAGTGAGAATACATGATATTTGTGTTTCTGTGTCTGGCTTATTTCAGCTAACATAATGGACTCTAGTTTCATCCATGTAGCTGCAAATGACAGGATTTTATTTTTTTTATGGTTGAATAATATCCGTTCTGTTTAGATACCACATTTTCCTTATTCATTCATCTGTTGATGGATACTTAGGTTGCTTCCTTATCTTGGCTATTGTGACTAGTGCTGCAATCAACATGGGAGTGCATGTATCTCTTTGATATACCGATTTCCTTTCTTTTGGATATATAATCAGCAGTGGGATTGCTGGAT
>NW_012141635.1:2786715-2811745 GCF_000956105.1 Propithecus coquereli
TTCTGTTACCTCTTGGGTGAACTTAGGGAGGTTGTATGTTTCCAGGAATTTGTCCATTTCCTCCTCGTTATATAGTTTTTGGGCATATAGGTTTTGGTAGTAATCAAAAATAATGTTTTGTATTTCCGTGGCATGTGTTGTTATCTCGCCTTTTTCATTTTTGATTGAGTTTATTAGAGACCTTTCCCTTTGGATTTTAGTCAATCTAGCCAGTGGGGTGTCAAATTTGTTTATCTTTTCAAAAAACCAGCTTTTGGTTTTGTTGATCTTGTGTATAGTTCTCTTGTTCTCAATTTCGTTTAATTGTGTTTGGATCTTATTTATTTCTTTTCTTCTATTTGGATTGGGATTGGTTTGCTCTTTCTTTTCCAAGTCCTTGATTCTATTTATTAGGTTGTCAGTGTCTGATCTTTCTTTTTTTTTGGATATGCATTTATTGCTATTAGTTTTCCTCTCAGAAATGCTTTTGCTGTTTCCCATAGGTTTTGATAGCTTGTTTCTCCGTTATCATTTAGTTCGAAGAAGTTCTTGGTTTCCCTCTGTATTTCCTCCTTGAGCCAGGAGTTAGTCAACAATAAATAGTTTAATTTCCATGACTTTGAGAGATGGTGAGTATTTCTGTTGGAATTGAACTCTAATTTTAAGCCACTATGGTCTGAGAAAGTACACGGTATAATTTCTGTTTTTCTGAATTTGTTGAGGTCTGATTTGTGGCCTAGTATGTGGTCAATTTTGGAGAAAGTTCCATGGGCTGATGAGAAGAATGTAAATTCAGCTTTATTTGGGTGGAATGTTTTGTAGAGATCTGTAAGACCCTTTTCTTCAAGAGCTCTGTTTAAGTCCATTATTTCTTTGCTTACTTTCTGTTTGGAAGATCTATCCAGTTCATTCAGTGGGGTGTTGAAATCCCCTGTTATTATGGTGTTATTGTTTATCATGTTGTTTAGATCAGACAAGGTTTGCTTTATGTAACCGAGTGGTCGTGTATTGGGTGCATAGATATTAAGGATTGTAAACTCTTCTTGTTGGATCTTCCCTTTCACCAATATATAGTGGCCATCTTTGTCTTTTTTTACTTTTGCTAGTTTAAAGCTTATGTTGTCTGAGACTAGTATATCTACCCCTGCTTTCTTTTGACTTCCATTTGCCTGGATGATAGTTTTCCATCCCTTGACCTTTAGTCTGAAGGCATCTTTGTGGGTTAGATGTGTTTCCTGTAGGCAGCAGATACTAGGCTTGTGGATTTTTATCCACTCTGCCAGCCTGTATCTTTTCAGAGGACAGTTCAGGCCAGTCACATTTATTGAGAGGATTGAGAATTGTGGTAGAATTCCATTGATATTGTTGGGTGAAATCCTGTTCTTTTGTTTTGTTCCTTGAGCCATCATGAAGTCCACGTTCTAGGCTTTAACTCTTGAATGATTTTCCTTTGAAGAGTGTCTATTGTGCTGTTCAGTGTGTAATGCAGGACTTAGTACTTCCTGTAGGGCTGGTCTGGTCTTTGCAAAATCTATCAGTGATTGCTTGTCTGGGAAGGATTTTATTACTCCCTCGTAGGTGAAGCTTAATTTTGCCGGATAAAGAATTCTGGGTTGGGCATTATTCTGTTTTAGAAGATTAAGGATAGGGACCCTGTCCCTTCTGGCTTGTAGGGTTTCAGATGAGAAATCAGCAGTTAGTCTGATCGGCTTTCCTTTATAAGTTATTTGTTGCTTTCGTCTCGCTGCTCGAAGAATTGCTTCTTTCGTATTTACTTTGGTCAGTCTAATAACTATGTGACGTGGTGATTGCCTTTTCACATTGAGTCTCCCAGGATTTCTGTGTGCTTCTTGTATCTGGATGTCCAGATTTCTGGCCAGGCCTGGCATATTTTCCTCCAGTATTCCATGAAATAAGTTTTCTAGCCCTTGAGTATCTTCTTCTTCTGTCTCTGGAAGACGGATGATCCTAAGGTTCTGTTTCTTTACATAATCCCACATATCTTGAAGGCTTTGGTCTTGTCTCTTCCTTCTGAATTCTTTTTTCTTTGTCTGATTTGTTCAGTGTAAAGACATTCTCTTCAAGGTCTGAGATTCTTTCCTCTGCATGATCGATTCTGTTCTTGAGGCTTTCCATTGTATTTTGAAGTTCCCTGAATTCATCCTTCATTGACAAAATTTCTGTTTGGTTTTTCCTTAGTATTTCAATTTCTTTGGAAAATTTTTCATTCATTTTCTGGATTGTTCTCATGGTTTCTTTATGTTGGGATTCTATTTTCTCTTCCATTCCATTCCGTTTCTTTACAATCCATAATCAGAATTCTTCCTCTGTCAGCTTAATTGTATCCTGTACCTTGGTATCTGTCGATGGAGATTGAATATTTTCTTTTGGAGGTGGCTTTTCTTTCTGATCTTTCATGTTTCCTGTGTTCTTTCGTTGATTTTTTCTCATCGGGCTACTTTGTCAAGGACTGGATATGCTATGGCTGGTTTATGAACTTAATTTTGGGGCTCCAAAGGGAAGGTCCTTGGCAGAGCTGAAGAGATGTTCCCTGGTCTTGTGCTGTCTTGGTGGGATTTTGGCCTGTTGGGTTATCACTGGCCTGTTGTCTGCTCCTTCTGCTTACAGAGATTAGTGAGTTTCTTTTCCTTGCTTCACTTTCCAGGAATTGGGTCACTTTTGAGTGTGTGACTCCGCTATCGACTAGTTGGTTGAGGTGGAAGGTGCTGGGTTTAGTTATGAGGTTGCTCTCTCTTTTGTTGCTTGCATTTTGCGTGGAGGGGTCAGTTTTCAAGGTATTCCAGACCCTTTGAATTGAACTCTAAAATCCCAAATGGGACATACAAAAGCCTGAGCCTTTGGGAAATGTTTTGCCACTCCCAAGGGCTTTTTGAGCCTTATTACCACTTAAGATGTGGTGAGAAGAGCAGCAGGAATCAGTGTGCCTGAGGCAGTATACTTCAGAAATTGCTTGATCTGTAGCTAGGAGAGAACTGCTAGTATGTTACTCAGGGCTTATTAGGCACTCTTGTCGAGGAATTTCTAATAGTATGCCAGTTGGTGCAATTGCTGAGGACTCTGGTGGAGATTTTCCTTCCCAGACCACTAGCCCCTAAGATGACTACAGCCTGGGCACCAAATGTAAGCTTTTGTGTTATGTTCTTGTCAGGTGTTCAAAACCGATCAGCTGTATCGCACCAACACACTGTCCTCTTTTGCTTAGATCCAAGGTCATACAGATTCAGGCTAGTCCTATGCGGAAAGTATTTTTTCTCCTATCTCCCTACCTTCAGGGGCGGGCTCTGTCCTGGAGGGCTGTGGGATGGGCATTGGCTGAGAGTGTCACAAGCCCGGCCTGAAAAACATCTTCTCTTGTTTCTTTCCTACTCCGAGGGCAGGTTTTCACCTGCCAGAGGGGCAGATAACCTCCCAGACTGAGGGAAGGGCGCTTCCTGGGGCTACCTGGCGTCTCAGCTAAGGAAGTGGTGACCCTTATTATTCCACCCCTTCAAGGGCAGGGTTGACTAGATGGAAAGAAGTACACATTTCAGGGATGCTAGAGAGGTCCAGGCTAAGAACCCTGAGGGACCCAGACCAGTAAGCAGCCTGTCCTGCTATTCCACCCCAGCGGATGTGGGGTCAGTCCCTTTAGTACGCACTATCAGTGGTCAGATCTTAGTCAGAGTCATCCACCTCTCCCACAGGGTCACAATCCAGAGAACAGCTTCCCTTGTTCCTCCGCACTGCCAAGGGTGGGGAACTAATTCCTTGGGAGGAGGCGCTGATCGCCAAGTCACCTTGAAAATGAGGCTACAGGACCCCGCTGGGAAAACAGCCTCCTTCACTCTCTACTCGGCCCTTCCCGCAGTGGAATCTGTCCGTTTGGCCGGCAGCTCCAGCCACCAAGTCGCAGCAGAGAGGTGACCGCGTGTCTCAGCTTGAAAAGCGGCCTCCTTGGTCACTAGACACGCTCAAGGGTGCGTGCTGTCTCCTTGGTGCAAAACAGCCCTGCTGTGGAGATTCAACAATCGGGCTCCTGCGGTCGTGGGCTGCAGACACACACCCCCACACATACACACTCACAGAAAGAGAGCAAAGAGGAGGAAGAAGGGAAAGAGAAGGAAAGAAGAAAAATGTATATATATATGTATGCATATACAAAGAATAATAAAGAGCAAGAATTAAGAGAAATATGTATATAGAGAAGAAAATAGAAAAAAAGGAAAAAAGAAAAGGAAAAGAAAAGAAAAAGAAATAAAAAGAAAAAGAAAAAAGAAAAGAAAAATAAGAAAGAAGAAAAAGAAAAAGAAAAGAAAAAAGGAAAAGAAGAGGAAAAGAAAACACACACACACACACACACACAAAACGACCCCTTTACTCCGCCTGGAGGCAGAGGCAGGTCCTTTGGCACGATGTGTGGGTAGGGGTCGAATCGCCTGGCGGAGGGGCTAGTTATGTTGTCTCGGATCACAACTATACAAAAAATTTAAAAGAAAAAAAAATGGTCCCTTTACTCCTCCTAGTGGCAGAGGCCGGCCCTTTAGCGAGGTGTGTTGGGACAGAGGTCGAATCCCCAGGCAGAGGGGGACTTATGTGTCCTGGATCACAGTTCTATAAGCAGTCTCTCTCAGTCCATTCTCAGTTCCCCATCACTTTGCGGACAGCGCCAGCGACTGATTGGAACAGGGCCGCCGGAGACCGCCTGGAAACTCGGCAGCAGTATCACTCTTTCTCTCTTTTCCGCTCTTTCAGAGGCGGGGCTTGAGTCTGCGGCTGTGACAGATTCCGCAGATTCGGGAGAAAAAGTGGCTGCGCGCGCTACTCTCCTCGCAGGGCGTGACCAGCTCTGCCGCAGAGGCAGCGGTTATGACTCAGGCGGACTCCCAGACAACAAGTCCCTGTGGTCGCAGGCTTAGGGGTCCCCAAATTGCAGCTGCCCAACCCCTGCTAGTCAGCGCTGAAGCCCACTGCACCGGGAGGGCATCCAGAGCCAGGGTCCCCCATTGCCTATTCCCAGAACTGCGTCCCAGGGCCGCCCGCTGGGCCCGCCGCCCGCCCTACACAGGGCGACTCTGGACCAATCGATCGGCGGGAGGATTCTGTGCTGTGTCCCTCCCAGCACCCGCCGGACTTTCAGCGATTTCCACGGGCAGAGCCTCTTTTATGGAGTTCCCCTCCCCCGATCTGGTCCCGGCGGTCTCCTGTGGCAAGAAGGTGCCTCCAAACTCTCCCCTGTGGGCTCGGGCGGTGTCTGATCCGGTGGGAGCGCGCGCTCGGGCCGGTCCCTCCCCTCCGATGCCAACCCTGCGCCGCGCTCCTGCACTTTCGAAATGGACCCAGCTCCTGTCTCGGCTCCCCACCGCTTGTCGGTCTGTGCTACCACTTCGCACTGATTTCTGGCACTTCCCTGCCTGCGTGGGAGTGGGGTTTGGTAGAGGAAGAGTCATCTTCCTGTGAGTCAGATCTCACTGCCCGGGAGAGCGCGCCACCTGGCGCGGCCGTCCCACGCTGGACTTCCCTTTTGTCCCAACTCTCCGGTAATTTGTGAGCGCTTATCCAGCTAACCTTACTCTATCTGTGGGACTGCTTGTCCCTCACTGCTTCTCTGCAGATTCACGAAGCTGATCCTGCAGGTGAGCGCCTCACTCGTGTGTGGGTGTCCGTGTTCTTCACCTCCCACTCTGAGAGCAGAGAGCCAGGAGGTCACCCCTAATCCGCCATCTTCCCGATCCTCCTCATTAGAGATTTTTCTTTTCTACTTTTCGTTAGTCTAGCCAAAGGCATGTCAATTTTGTTTATTTTTTCCAAGAACCAACTTTTCATTTTATTAATCTTCTGTATAGTTTCCCTGTTGTCAATTTCATTTAGTTCTGATTTGATATTATTAATTTCACTTCTTCTGCTGGATTTGGGGTCAGTCTGTTCTTCTTTTTCCAGCTCTTTGAGTCTATTTATTAGGTTGTCTATTTGTGATCTTTCTGGCATTTATGGAAATAAATTTTCCTCTCAGGACTGCTTTAGCTGTGTCCCACAGATTTTGATAACCTGTGTTTCCTTTGTCATTTAATTCAAAGAATCTTTTGATTTCCATCTTGATTTCCTCATTCATGAAGTAATCATTCAGCAGAAGGTTGTTTAATTTCCATGACTTTGCGTAGAGATGAGAGTTTCTGTTGGGGTTGATTTCTAATTTTATTCCACTATGATCTGAGATGATGCATGGTATAATTTCTATTTTTTTTATTTTTTTTAAGACATGCTTTGTGTCCTAGAATATGGTCAATCTTAGAGAATGTCCCATTAGCTGATGAGAAGAGTGTATATTCAGTGGTCTTTGGGTAGAATGTCCTGTAAATGTCAGTCAGGCCCATTCGTTCTAGGGTTCTTTTCAAGCCCATTATATCTTTGTTAATTTTCTGTTTGGAGGATCTGTCCTGTGCTGTCAATGGGATGTTGAAATCTCTGGCTATTATGATGTTTGCCATTTACCAATTTGTTTAGATCAAGTAGAGTTTGCTTTATGAATCTGGGTGCACCTAAGTTGGGTGCATACATATTTAGAATTGTTATGTCTTTTTATTGAACTGTACCGTTCACCATTATGTAGTGACCCTCTTTGTCTTTCATTACTTTTGTTGATTTAAAAACTGATTTATCTGAGGTCAAACTGCCACGCCAGCCTTCTTTTAGCTTCCATTTGCTTGAAATATTGATTTCCACCCCTTTACCTTGAGTCTAAATGCATCCTTGCAGGTTAGATGTGTTTCCTGAAGACAGCAGATACTTGGCTTGTATTTTTTATCCATTCAGTCAGTCTATGTCTCTTCAGTGGGGAGTTGAAGCCATTCACATTTATTGAGAGAATTGATAAGTGGGGCAAATGACTGTTCATTCTGTTGAGTTGCATTTTGTTGCTTTGTTTTCTCTCTTGAGCCATTGTGGTATCTAGCCTTTGATCTTTGGCTTTTGAGTGGTTTTACATTCATGAGTGTTTATTGTGCTGATCCTTGTGTAGCTCTGTTTTGAGTACTTCTTGGAGGGCTGGTCTTGTCTTGGTGAATTCCCTCAGTCTTTGCTTATCTGAGGATGTCTTTATTTCTCCTTCATATATGAAACTTAGTTTTGCTTTGTACGAGATTCTAGACTGGGCATTATTCTGTTTCAGAAGAGTGAGAATGGGGCCCCAGTCTCTTCTTGCTTATAAGGTTTCAGTTGAGAAGTGTGACATTATTCGGATGGGCTTTCCTTTGTATATTACCTGCTTCTTTCACCTTATAGCTCATAGAAGGGTCTTTATACTGGATGTTTTGGGCAGTCTGGTGACTGCATGTCATGGTGTCTTCCTATTTGCATTGAAATTCCCAGGGGGCCTTTGAGCTTCTCGTAACTGGATATCCAGATTTTTAGCAAGACCTCAGAAGTTCTCCTCTATTACATCCTCAAATAGCTTATCCATCGCTTGAGTATTTTTTTCCTCCCTTCAGGTATTTCCATAACCCTCAAGTTCAGTTTCTTCACATAATCCCACATTTCTTGTAGGCTTATTTTTTTTCTCTTAATTTTCTGCTCGATCTCTGTGACTGACTTATTTAATTGGAAGTAGTTGTCTTTGATATCTGAGATTCTTTCTTCTGTTTGATCTACCCTGTTCTTGAGGCTTTCTACTGTGTTTTTTAGTTCCCTGAATACGTCCTTCATTTCCAGGCGATCGGCTTGATTTTTCTTTAATATTTCAATTTCTTTAGTGAATTTTTCTTCCAAGTCCTGGATTTTTTTTGTGGTTTATTTGTGTTGGTTATCTATTTTTTCTTGCATATCATTGAGCTTTCTTAAAATCCATGTTTGAAATTCTTCTTCTGTCATTTTAGTATTGTGAATTTGGTTAATGTCCATTGCTAGAGAGCTGGTGTAACTCTTTCGGGGTGTGCTTTCCATTTGATTATTCATACTTCCAGAGATCTTTCACTGAGTCCTTCCCATCTGGATCAGCTGCTGCTTCTCACCTTTCAGTTTTTGTCTGGAAAGTAACACACCCTGTGTAGGTTCTGTTCCAGTAGATGCTGTAGGCGCAAGGCAAATTGCAGCTGCTGCCTATCAGGCTGGATGTGTGCACTTCTATGGTTGCTTGTTATATTGCTAGGGGGAGCCGCTAATATGGTGTTCAGGGTTCTTCTACCACAGTTTGGAGGCTGCTCCTGATGTGAGGGGTTACTTAGGGAGCCTGTTTTGACTTCTTTTTTTTTTTTTTTTTTTTTTTTGAGACAGAGTCTCACTGTGTTGCCTGGGCTAGAGTTCCATGGTGTCAGCCTAACTCACAGCAACCTCAAACTCCTGGGCTCAATCGATCCTCCTGCCTCAGCCTCCTGAGTTCTGGGACTACAGGCATGTGCCACCATGTCTGGCTAATTTTTTCTATATATTTTTAGTTGTCCGATTATTTATTTCTATTTTTAGTAGAGACAGGGTCTCACTCTTGTTCAGGCTGGTTTCGAACTCCTGAGCTCAAACAATCCTCCCGCCTCGGCCTCTTAGAGTGGTAGGATTACAGGTGTGAGCCACTGCACCCGGCCTGTTTTGACTTCTTTCCAGGATTTTTGTCTGATCAGCAAAGTCACTGGGCTGTCAACTATTGATCTGCATCAAGGCCTGGCGGAATCACACTAGTCACAGAGGGAAAGTGGCTTTTCTTGTCTTGTCATATCTCCAGGGGTGGAGTCTACCACTTTCAGCACAAAAGATGCTGGCTATGGGGAGGGGGTGGTTCCCCAGCCCATCCAGCGCCTCAGCACCTGTAAGTCCCACAGGGCTTAGCCTTCCATGACTAGGGATATATTCAGAATTCTCCCATCAAAAACAGGCCTGGCTAGTTGACCTTAGGTAGTGTAAGGGCGGAGCTTGTTGCCTGAGTCCCTAGGCTGGGAGAAGGGAGCTTCCCCACATGGTATCACACCTCAGCAGCTGGGTTGGGGACCCCAAAAATGGCGACTGCCGGCCCACAGAGCTCTAGCACTAGGGGCTACTGTTCAGGAGTTGTTAGGTGCCGGATCTGAGAGCTAAGTCATCAGGATGCCCCGTTGTCTCTTTTATGTCACCCTCCCACAATTTCACGCCTCAGTAGGAGCTCTTGCTCTTACTGACCGGCAGTGAGAGGGCCTATTCACCCACAGCAGTTTCCAGGTTAGAGTCCCCTACTTAGTGATCATCTCCACTGATCTGGACCCACTGGGTACCAGAGACAAGTTTCCTGTCTCCTAATTACCTCCAGCAATAGCTCAGACCAGTCCCTCCCCCTCCCAATGCAGACCTGGCACAGAGCTCCGGGGAGTTCAAGATGCCTCCCGCTAATGTCTCCTCTCCACAGAGCCCTACCTCTCCTGCCACATTTCTGTACTGACTTCAGGCAGGTGCCTGTTTGGTGGGTGTGGAAGTCAGTGGGGAAGCAAGACTTTCTATTGCAGGTCTGATCCCTCTGCACTTGCTGGCCAGGCGAGGGCAGCCGTCCCATGCTCCACTCTCTATTGTCTGTCTTGCACTCTCCAGATTTTGCATTCCTATTTCCCGTTCACCTTTTTTTTTTTTTCCTGTTTTGTGTGTCCCACGCTGAGTCTCCACCAAATCACATCGTTGTTCTTGCGGCAGAGTGATCCACTCGTGTAGGAGACCGAGATGTATGTCACTTTCTCTGACAGCAGGAATCCAGGAGGTTACCTTTACTCCGCCATTTTCCCCCCTCTGTTTTAAGAGTTTTTTGTGGAGTCTCTAGGTTTTCCAAAATACAAGATCATGCCATCTTCAAATGATGATAATTTGAATTCTTTCTTTCCAATTAGGATGGCTTTCATTTCTTTCTCTTTCCTAATTGCTCTGTCTAGGACTTCTAGAACTATGTTGAATAAAAGTTCTGAAAGCCAACATTCTTTTCTTGTTCTAGATCTTAGAAGAAAGGCTTATAATTTTTCCCTGCTCATAATGATGTCAGCTGTGAGTTTCTCATATATGGCTTGTATAACATTATGGTATGCACCTTCTATGTCTAATTTTTTGAGAATTTTGTGATGAATGAGTCTTGAATTTTATCAAATGCTTTATCTGTGTCTATTGAGATGATCATATGGTTTCTACCCTACATTCTATTGATGTAATGCATCGTGCTTATTGATTTGCGTATGTTGAAACATCCTCACATCCCTAGGATAAATCCCACTTGATCATAGTGTATTATATTTTTAAAGTGTTGTTGAATTTAGTTTGCTAGTGTTTTATTGAGGATTTTTGTATCTATGTTCACGAGCAATATTGGCCAGTAGTTTTCTTTATTTGTTGTTTCCTTGTCTGGTTTTGGTAGCAGGGTAATTTTGACCTCATAGAATGAGTTTGGAAGTATCCCCTCCTGTCAATATTTTGGAATAATTTTAGTATAGTCAGTATTAATTCTTCTTTAGTTGTTTGGTAAAATTCAGCAATAAATCCACTTGCTGATGGAAGACTTTTTATTATTACTTTGATCTGGTTACTTGTTATTGGTCTGCTCAAGTTTTCTATTTCTTCATGGCTGAATCTTGGTAGGTTGTATGCGTCCAGGAATTTATTCATTTCCTCTAGGTTTTCCAATTTGTTGAAGCATACTTACTCCTAATAGTCTATCAAGACCCTATGTATTTCTGTTGTATCAGTTTTAATATTATTTCATATATGATTTTATTATTCAGATCTTGCCTGTTTTTATCTTAATCTAGCTAAAGGTTTGTTGACTTTTTTAGATAGGCTTTTTATTTTGCTTTAACTTTATTTCTGAAATGAATTACTTGCATCAAAACTTTGATATTTTAGTATGTCTTCTAAGAATATTGATGTGTATATACAAAAAAAATGGCATTATATTAATTAAATATTCTACAAATTGGTTTCTATAATATTCATATTATTTTTCATATTTTGATTTTTACTTAGCTTTTCTAAGATATTTTTTCTAAAACTATATCCCCTATTTAAACAGATTGAAAACTAATGTTGAGCCACACCTGTTTTTTTAAGATGCACACAGTATCTAATATTGACTAATTTAGTCAATGTGTAACTTTTTTTTTTTTTAAAAGCTAACTAACTGTAAGGGAGATCTGAAAAGTAGGGCCTTAAAAGCAAACTTTAACTAAAACCAAACTGAAACAAAATGAAAAAGACCCGATGGAAGAAGGTAATGTGAAAATCTAGCTTAACCCCTACCCCTTCCTTGATGCACAGATAGACACTTAAAGAAGTAAAATTGTTCATCTGTAGAGTCAGTTATCTCTAGAAACTTTTACTGTGCTGTATATTAGCCAATCTAAGGAAATACATAATGTTATAGTTTAATTTTTTATTTGCCTGCTTAGTACCTGTAAATATTTTATTTTTCTCAAATCCTTCATTCATAACTTTTTATAATATATAGTCTTACTGCAGGAGGAGAATGACAGAAGACACAGACAATATATTAAAATGTTGGACATATTTGGATTTTGATTATTTGCCTGTTAGAAGAGTAATGAGAAACAAATTCTAATTGTTTCTGTTATTAAAAACAATAGCATCAACATTTTACCAAAGTATTACTAAATTATCTTAGTTTAGGATTTTGGGGGTTTTTTTTCTTTTTTTTTTTAGTGTATTTATTTTCTAGGGCTTTCTTAACAAAGTACCATAAACTGCATACTTTAAACAACAATTTATTGTGTCACAGTTCTGGAGGATAGAAGTCTAAAGAAAGGTGTCTGCAAAGTTGGTTCTTTCTAAGGGCTACAGAAGAAAATTTGTTCTATCCCTTCCTCTTAACTTCTATTTTTCAGGCATCCTTTGATATTTATTGGCTTGCGAATGCATCACTTTGATCTCTGACTTCATCTTCATTTAGGGTTTTCTCTGTAAGCATCTATTTCAGTTTCCAAATTTCTCCAGGTGTATTGGATTAGAGCCCAACCTAATGACCTCCTATTATCTTGATTATCTACAAAAACCTTATTTAAAAAAAAAAAAGTCACAGTCATAGGTGCTGGAAGTTAGGACTTCAAAATCTTTGAGAGGACACACTACAGCACTTGAGAACCTAGGCATCATTAACAAAGGTGAATGGCATTAACTACGAGAAAACAAAAAGAAAAAGACACACAAATGTCTAAGTTAGATACTTGGATCTCATGTTCCTCTCTCTAATCACTTTCATATTTCTTTACAAGTCTCTATAAGTAACACATCTGGGATCAAAAAACTGTATTTTATTCATGTCCTTTGCCCACTTTTAATGAGAACATTTTCAAAATAAGACAGACTAATGGCCAAGAAACATATGAAAAATTACTCAATGTCTCTAATCATCAAGGAAATGCAAATCAAAACCACAATGAGATATCACTTCTCTCCAGTGAGAATGGCTTTTATCAAGAAGCTCCAAAACAACAAATGGTGGTGTGGATGCAAAGAGATAGAAAGACTCATACACTCCTGGTGGGACTGCAAATTAGTACAACCTCTATGGAAAGTAATATGATGATAACTCAAAGAAGTAAAAATAGAACTACCATTTGATCCAGCAGTAACCCTACTGGGTATTTACTCAAAGGAAAAGAAAGACATTTTATAATAAAGACATCTGAACTTGAATGTTCATAGCAGCACAATTCAGAATTGCAAAGATGTGGAAACAACCCAAGTGCCCGTCCATACATGAATGGATTAATAAAATGTGGTATATGTATACCATCGAGTACTACTCAGCCATAAAAATCAATGGTGAACGGATATCACCTATATTATTCTGGATGAAGCTGGAGCCAATTTGTCTAAGGGAAACATCATAAGAATGAAAAAACAAGCACCACTTGTACTCACCATTAAATTGGCACTAACTGATCAACACTTATGTGCACATATGGAAGTAACCTTCATTGGGTGTTGGGCAGATGGGAGGTGGGAAGAGGGGATGAGTAAATTCATATCTAATTGGTGTGGTGCACAGTTTTTGGGGGATGGGCGTGCTTGTAGCTCTGACTCAGACAGTGCAAAGGCAATATATATAACCAAAGTGTTTGTACCCCTGTAATATTCTGAAATGAAATTTTAAAAATTATATTTTATTATTTATAAGATGCACATTTTTCATATATTAAAATGTCTTAAATTGTGGTACATATTAAAAACTGTGAAAAATTACAGTTGTAAACTATTTTTTTCCTTAGTGATAAATGAAATATGTTAAAATAGATAACATTGTAGATTCCATAAAATATGACAATGTGTTTTCTCTTATATAAATGAACCCTATATCACCATTATGTATAACTTGTATTTACTCAGGTTTTATTTCTATTCCTACTTTGTCTAGCTTATTTTAACAACATTTAATGATTTTAGGAAAGAGGAGAAATATTCTTTAAAAACAGATACAGGAAATTAGCAATCTATTTGTGTGTCACATAATATTTTGATTGAAAATAATCTTAGATTAACCAAGTGTATGATCATTGACCATAGCCACAACTTCCAAATTCTTTAATCATATCTTTTTCTTTAGATCCTGAATTCCCAGTCTCCTTATGTAATTTTAATGTTATTAAACTGGATTAAATTTCACAGCATTCAATCCCTTAGTGCATTGGTAGCACTAGCATTATAACCATGAATAAGCCCTTTATGCAAAATCCTCTTAAAGTTTTTGAATTGATGATTTTTCGGAATCACACTTATCATTTGAATTATGTACACAATGAAGCTACATAAAATGCAAGATATACATTGCCAATGATCATCTTTATATGATTCTCTGTATTAAAATATAAATTTTGTTTCCAAATTCTCTTTACAGAAATATATAATTTGACTTACAATATTTGGAAAAACAATATCTTCTTCAGCTAGGTAACATACCAAACATGTGTTGCCCATCTGCCATGTTTCAGTTTCCAGTCAGATTAGAGAATGCTACTTCCACAAGCACAATTCCTTTGAGAGAAAGGCTTAAGTGAAGTATGGATAAACATGAAATCACAATTTTCACTATAATTATTAGTATTAATACTCATTCAAAAACACATACGTTCTTATTTTATCTTGTTCTGATAGATTAATATCCTTAAAAGATTGATTTATCTAAAAGTTAGGAGATGTTTTGTCAATACATCTCAACCAGGGACATTTTCTCTCAGGTTTTCATTAAGTGAAGAACAATGAGGCCAAGGGGACTCTATTTTTTTCTTTTAATTTCCATGTTTGTTTGTGGAGGATCTCTCTATGGTTGACTGATGTTCTGCTGTAGTCCAATTTTTATTTTGGACTGAAATTTTAATTAGTCCTTTGAGTTTTAGCCAGTTGTCTTTTGGCAACTCAATGCATATGTCTCCAGTCATTCTCTTTGACACCAACTTATTATATCCTGATACACTCCTCCCTAATTAATCTACTTACATAGCTTTAAATAATTAGCTTACTACTAACATGAAGCTCTATTTATAAAATATTTTTGGAGTATCTTAAAATTTGTTTTTATTACTACTATTTCCTTTTAACCCTTTTTGTCTACCAATTGTGTCAACTTACATTATTATTCAATTAAATATTATTTCATATAGTGCTTTATTGTTTAGCTTGTTTATATAATTTACCTTTATGGTACTTACTGGTATAGATTAACTCATAATGGCTCACATAAGGAAGGAAATTTTAAAGCACATTACACGCAATGTTACTACTATTAATGGCAACCTATCTGAAGAGATATTATTATTACAACTTTAAGATTAGAAGACTGAGAATTATAGCTTGTAGTAGAAAATTTTTGGTTTACTGGACTGTTCATGAATAAAAAAATACTACCTTGTGGTTTAAAAGTTTCTAGAAATTATTGATATGATTAATTCCCTACAAATATAGAGAATATTTATTCAGTTTCAGTGACTAGATGGTCACAGCATGTTACCGCAGTTGAAATACTATTATGTTGATCACTGAGTCCTATTCTTAAGGGAAATGTGATTCCTCTAATGGGCATAATTAGTTGAGTCAGTATCCAAATTTGGAGTAGATAAGTCAGTGAAAAGTAAGCTTCCGTGTCCGCTGTAACAGCCATATTGGAGATGCATCAATCAGAAGCAGTATGATTCTGACGCACAGAGGAAGAGGGAGATGCACACACTCATTCATACACACATGCACACACACATACACACACACGGATACAGATCTAAGATCTAATCAGGGGTAGGATAGCTGCAGACAATATTTTGCTTATTTAAATAATGCGTTTTGATATCAAACTGTACCACAAGGTCTTTCCTAGAAATAACATACAAAGAAAATAAAAATGGATATAGACACGCTACGGTCCACAACAGGGAAATATACACTAATTGAGAATGTAGGAGACATGATTTTATCCTATCAGGGGACAGGGATGGAAAGAGAGGCAAATAAGCAATTCATATCACATTTCTTCTCCATTTGTGCCACAAGACCCAATTAATAAATTGATAGCCTTCTTATTCATTTTTTTGTTCTTCAAGTGTGTGTCAGTTAGGGTTTTCCAGAGAAGAAAAGCCAGCAAAATATGTGTGTTTGCATGTGTGTGTGCATGTGTGTGTGCGAGTCTGTGTTTCTTGAGAAAACTAGAACTTATATATACCTACAACAACTTGCTTGCATCTATGTCTCTCTGTGTGTATACGTTTATGTGTATATTCATATATACGTATATATATATATATACACATATATATGAATTGGCTGTTGTGATTGTTAAGATGGGCAACTCTGAAATCTTTAGGGCAATATAGGGCAGACCATCAGTTTGAAGATTTCTGGTAAGAGCCGATGCTACAGTCTTGAGGCACAATTTTTTTCTTACTCAAGGAAACTTCAGTTTAACAAGCAAAGGCTTTTAACTGACTGGATGAGGCTACGATTACAAAAGGCATTTTACTTAAAGTCAATTGATTGTAGACCTTATCCACTCAAAAAAATAAATAAATAAAATACCTTCACATGAGCACCTAGATTAGTCTTTGACAAACTGTATGCTATAGTCTAGACACGTTGATACATAAAATCAGTATCACAATTAGCATATTGTCAACCTGGCACTCATATATATCTCCTTAAAACATACACAATTTCCAAATAAAGTCAATAACAAAGTTATACTTGCAAGTAACATAATATACCTATACTATGTACAACTGAAAACTTGCTAACCCTCTCCCTCAAAGAAGTTGCAAAGTCTGTGGGTGGGAGTCATTCTTCTTCTTAATAATTCCATAACTTAAATAATGTGGTGTAATGTCACGTATTGTTAATGTACCTCATTTAAGATAATAAGGAGATGAGAGGGAATAAATTTTTGAAATGAGACACATATAAAATAGATACACACATTTTCATAACAAAATTAGGAATAACTACTCATAACAATTGCAGAATTACAGTCTTGATTTCTTCACCTGGCCACCTGGTCATAGCTAGTATCTATAACTACCTTCTTCCCCTACCCATTCCCTATTCACTTTGCCCTCAGCAAGTACCTCAGCTTGTCATGCTTCTTTGCCTGTTGGAGTGACATTCGTTACTGAAGGGTTTGGGCCATTAGTAATTCTGCTTGAATTATGTTGTCATAGTTTTCTATTGCCTTTAATTAAAACACATGGCAGAACTTAGAGATACCTTAAGTGTTTCCTATATTCCAGATATACTCTTCTTTACCCCTTTAGTGAGTAGTATCCAGCTTCCTCCTGGTACTCAGGATCCGTCACCCAAGCCAGCATAGAAGCTCCCTTCTTCACCAGAGTAACAGGCATGAGGAGTTCAAAGTCCAGGTTATTAATCACTGTTGTGTCTCTTGGTGAAAGTGTTCCTCCCTTTGGAACTAAGACCTCTAGAGCAGCAAAGCATAAGGTTGCAGGGACAGACAGGAAGCAAAAATTTTGCTAATGGATTACTAGGAGTGGTAGTGAGTGACATTTCTCCCATTTTTATTCCTTGATGACTAGACCGCAGAATCTTGGCTATGGGATAGAGTACCACATACAGGATGAGCATATACAGCTGGAGGGCTTTGCCTTACCTTGCAATTGCCAACTAGCTGATGCATGTACCAATCTCTGTATCTGAGTTTTCATAAATCTTCTATGTCAATGTAAGATTCAACGATAAAGGAAACCGGGTAAGGAACGTTAGGAAACTGTCTGTACTATCTTTGTAATTTTATGTGGTCAAGAAGACACATAAAACTATCCATCATGAAATGTAAATTCTCACCTAGGCAGTATGAAATAAGTGACCAAGGGGGACCTTTGGTCCTCATATCAGTCTAGACAACATTCTGAAATAGAATTCTGACACCTAGACTTACCTCCAAATGTAGGATGCATAGGTAAAATCCCCTTTTGATTGGTTAGCTGTTGTGAAAACTTCAACAAATTATTAAGTTTAGTCCCTTCTTAATACGTTTTTCATCTCTAAAATGGAAGCATTAATATTAATAGAATCTACTTTATAGGATTGTTACTAAGATTATATTAGTTAATACATGGGAGAGAATTTAGGACAGTGACACATGATAAGTGATCAATAAACATTAACTATTACTGATATTATAATATATCATGACATAAATGCTCTAAATTCTTCCAATAAAAAATATGAAAAGGTACATAATGCAGGAGTATGCCTCAGGAGTGGGGCATATCTCCTTTTTTTGTCATACTAATACTACTTTTGTGACTTAGGATAAGTATTTAACCTTTTTAAAAGTAATTTTCACCATCTTTAAAATAATATTAATAATACTTACCTTAATAGATGGTTACACAAATAAGAACAAATATATTTACAGGAATTAGCATATAGAATATTATAAAATGTATGATCATATTATAATATATGGTTATTGGACAACTTTTATTAGTTTAACTTACTGCAAACAGATTCTATAGCTTGTTTTATACTTTTTTGGATAAGTCTTTAGCTTAATATGTAGTCAATCCATGAATGATATAATTTTCTTGTTAGATGTTTTAATGATTTTAGAATTAAGCTCATTCATGAATAAAATATTTTCAGGGAAAAATGTCCACACCCACATATATAAATGTATCATTATGCATTTTAGAATTGCAGTCCTATTATAATCTGTCAACCCTGTTAAGCAGATATATTTCTTTTCATGAATAAGAACTAGGCATTTTTACTTAGTTCCATGGGACCATATTTAACTTGACAAATTACTGTGAGAATATTTCTGCACAATACATATAATTTAAAGAGATTCTTATTGAAAAATAGATTAGTATGGTATAAATGCATCTATTCTTAAGTGTATATGATGATAAAGGACCAATTTATTTTAACTTTAAAGATGGATAAATGAATTAATTATCTATTTTCTACATAGTTCATTATATAGAAATGGAGATATTAATTTAAAACAGTAATACCTTTCTAAATATTATCTAAACATGCCCAAAATACCAATAAAATTTTTTGATCTTTTTAAATTCAATTTATGGCAAATTGTTAGTGTTCAGAATTGCTATCAAAATACACGTATACATTAATCTTAAACATCCAATAAATACTTAAAGTTGTATTATTTGTCTTAAGATTGAAAAGATGGTAAACTGAGGCAGTTATATTTGGATCATTGGATGGGCTGTTTTCTTTATTTTTAATCATTTTTTAGAGACCTGGGGAGTAATGGATAACTAACCATGTGGGCAGATGAATTCTTTCCTGCTCCCCGACCCTGTTTTCTTAAGGTAGGGAAATGATAGAACCATTTGACTCTTACCATCAAATCATTGTCAGATCAATTACTTCTTGCTTGTGCCCTGTTCATATGACAAGAATACTTACTTTTTTTTCTCTTTTCGTATTGAGACATTAATAAAACTTTAAAGTAGTATTTTTCCTCTTTTCATATATCTTTTACCTCTTTAAGCCCTTGATCATATATATTCAACAATTTCCTTGTGTAAGAACCTACATTGTAGATATGATTCAATTTTTTATTTGTTATAGCTGATCATGAAATAGTATAAAATAATATATACACATATATATACGTTTTCCAAAATCAAATACATAATTTTATCATAATAAAAGAGCAAAATATCCTTTAAGAGTATAAATTCAAAATCTTATGAATCGCATCTAATTTTTAAAAGAGAGAAAGATTAAAAACAGAGCTTCTAACCATGTAAGAATTTTTGGAATATTAATGTGTATTTGGTATCTAGTTAGATGCTCTAGTAGAGTGTTAAGGATTGAGAAACAAATAATAATGGGATATGTTAAGTGTTACTCCTGGTAATATTCTTAAAGGAATTCATAATTAAATAGAAAAGTTGGATAGAAATGCATGTATCCAAAAAGGCACATAAAATTCTTATTATGCTAAGCTAAAACACAAAGTGTTTCTGCATCTTGGTTCAGAGGAAACCAAGAGATAATCATACCTGTAGAAAGATGGGAAACAATCGTGCTACTACTTGCATGTATTGAGAAAGACCGAAGCTCACCTGGGGGAAATTTGTAATACATATAACAATTACTTTCTTGAGAATACTTAGCAGGGGTGGGGCTTTGAATGTAAGTTAGTTTTAGTGACATACACTATCATTTATGTAACTATAGTGGATACTCTTCTAAGATTGAGGAACCATTTAGCACATTGTTTATTTTTACTCAAAATTAGCATTTAAAGTTGGAGAAAGCAATTGCTGATGGAGAATTTCAGTGTATTTCTCCACATAAATGAAAAATATATGGAAATATGACTGTGTCTTGGAGGAATGAAATTATTTACTTGTATCAGTTTTTTCCAGAACTTATTTCGCAGAACAGAAAACCAGAGAAATGCTACAAAAAAATATTCTGTTTTTAAATAGTGAGAAACAATACATAGTACATCTTTCCTTTTGATGAATAATGAAACATATGGGTATATTAAAGACCTAAGAAGTTATAGAGTAGAGAATGCTGTTGTACTTAAATTATTTCCCAAGCATTTGGCTGTGGAATGCATTATCCATATATTTGGCTTCACAAAGCAGCAAAAACAGCATTTTGTTGTTTCATTATAAATATATGTCACCATCATTATAGCATCATTATAGTCTGTTTATATAAGATAATATATTATTAAAAAAATTTCAAAATAATATAACTTCATTAAACACATTGTTTGTTGATTAATCCTGGAACTAGAGAGAGATCAGTTAACTATAAGTAAATAAAAACTGTATAATAGATAACCTCTTAGTCTATCTTATATTACTAAATTTTCAGTTAATAGAATCATTTTAAAAAATCTTCAGCAGCACCTAGGAGCAGGAATTTTTTTTGATCAATTATATGAAACAAACTAAAAACTTGTCAAATTGCCTATCAAATAATTAATAATAATTATTTTATGGGATAGTTTAATTTTTCAGTTAAATTTTTCTTTTATCAACTTCATGGATGAATTTATATGTAAAAATCCACCAATTTGTTTGACAGATGTATACACTGTCATTGTAGCTATGAAGTGTAACAATCAAGATAGAGAACATTTCCAATATTCCGTAAAGTCTCTTTATATCTTACTGAAGTTAATTCTACCTTCAACCTAACCTCAGGCAATTCATGAATCTAGAAAATATAGTGAACAAAATTTGACTTGAGATATGAAATTCACTCTATAAATCACATGTGTTAAGAGTTTATATTTATTACAATGACAAAAATAAGTAAGTAAAGTGATGTGAATACTGCCAAAATGTGACTTTGATTGCCATATATCCTTGCATAAGATATTAGTCTCTCTTGGGTTTTCTGAATATATTAGAATGATTTCTTCTTTTTCACAGACTAAAAATTCAACTAAAAGCAAGACTGTAAGCTTTGTACAACCTTCTGTATTAGGAAGATATTTTTCTCTTTATGTCTAGAAAAGGTTATGTATAGAAAAGGTAGAATTCAGGCTGAAATATTTTAAGAGAAAAATGTTAATTGCATGTTTAAGAAAAGGATAAAATGGAAATGAAGAGAAACTTTTGAAAAGAAGATAGACTAATGGCCAAGAAACATAAAAAAAAATTGCTCAATATCTCCAATCATCAGGGAAATGCAAATCAAAACCACAATGAGATATCACTTAACTTCAGTGAAAATGGCCTTATCAAAAAATCCCCAAACCATAAATGTTGGCATGGATGCAGAGAGATAGAAACACTCATAAACTGCTTGTGGGACTGCAAACTAGTACAACCTCTATGGAAAGTAATAAAGGGATACCTCAAAGAACTAAAGGTAGAACTATCATTTTATCCACCAATCCCACTACTGAATATTTACCCAAAGGAAAAAAAGACATCTGCACTCGAATGACTATAGTAGCAAAATTTACAATTGCAAAGATGTGGAAACAACCCAAGTGCCCATCAATACATGAGTGGATTAATAAAATGTGTTATATGTATATCATGGAGTACTATGCAGCCATAAAAAAATGATGAACTACTTCTTGTATTATCCTGGATGGAGCTGGAGCTCATTCTTCTAAGTGACATGTCACAAGAATGGGAAAACAGGCACCACATGTACTCACCATTAAATTGGTACTAATCAATCAACACATATACACATACAGAAGTAACATTCATCAGTGTTGGGCAGGTGGGAGGGGAAAGGAGGGAATGGGTAAATGCACACCTAATGGATGCGGTGTGTGCTGTCTGGGGGATGGGCACGCTTGTAGCTGTGATTCAGGCATTGCAAAGGCAATTTATGTAAGCAAAGCTTGTGTGCCCCCGTGATATTCTGAAATTAAAAAAATAAAAGAAAGAAAACAACCCTATTCACAATGGACAGAAAAATAAAATACTTTGATACAAACTTAAGTAAAGGAAGGATACCAAACTTAGAGACTTTTCTCAATAGGAAAACATGAGCATGGTAAAGATTCTTTAATGCAGAATAAGTAGATAAAGCATTTATGCATATTAGAGTTAATTGAAGTTTAAATGATTTCAGAATTGTCTTCTTTCCTCTGTTTTTTTGAAATATATAGGATGTTTATACTTTGTTTTGTTTCGTTTTGTTCCAGTTTTGTTTTCCCATCCAAGAAGAAATTAAATATAGATTCCCTCTCCCTACCTTTTAGATAATTCAAATATTATACATCCCTTATTAGTTTTGAGATAGGTGTCATTCACACTTTTAGTTTCAGTTTCTCATAAAAAAATTTGTGTAATTGTTTTGACTTCCTGTTTTCTGTATGTTCTCACAAAGATCACACTTAATTGAATAAAGCAGTTTGTCTGATTGTCTTTTCATCTGATAATGGTATAGAATGTAATAACCTGTAACATTATTTGATCACCAAATAGGAACTGACTGCAAGTATAATGATGGTATCACTACTGTGTGGAAGTATATTATCCATAGATATAGTAGAGTTGTGCTCTCAGTAATTGCATCTTATGTAAAGTAGCTACTGCTATTCAGGAGCACTGAGCTGTTCCTGAGCATAAAGCAGTCTTGAGGGAGTTATCTCGGTTTCATGTCTTGAAAAATGGTAAGAACACAGGTGCCAGTATAAGTACAGAATCAATGAAAATAATGCAGAAAGATTACTCTAAGGGCAAATCACTCCAATTTTTTATTTGAATCAAAATTAATGAAATGTTTATTGCCAGAAATGCATCCATTAAAAAACTCCATAACCAACCATTGCCAAGAAAACATTATTAGATAGTGTAGAATCTTAAAATACAGCATTCATCATTGATATAGTCTCAAATGCCTTTCTTCTCAAAAGAAAAAAACACTGAAATTTATTTCGATTTAAACGAAATGAAAAAAAATTTATGGAAGAATACATCAAAATTTGTTACCAAAGCAAAATGACACTTGCGGGATAAAGATTAATATTCGTTATTTTTTTGGAGATTTTTATAAACTTTATTGGAAAAGTTCTGGTTATCCACATTTTTAGAATAGCAAAAAGATTCTTCTTGTTTGTTGAATATAATCTAAAATGTTATTTTAGCCAAGCCCCGGCACAGCTCCTTCATGGCTGGAAAATGTTCTTGTGTTGAGAAAGATGCAAAAATCTTAGATATTAAGGCCATCAATCTGTTGAATACTCTTGAATACTGTTTGTAAATTATGTCTAATGCCCATCACCACAGGCTTGACTAACAAGCAAAGAGCTGACAGTAGTAGAAATATTTAAAAATCTCTGGGAGGTACATTGGGTTTATAAATCCTCTTCAAATAGATGAACTTAAGTTGCCTTTACAGAGTACTACTTAGACTAGGCATTTTTGTCAAAGGTGTTTATAAGTGTAGTGTCAGAAGACAGATATATTAAATATAAAGCATGTAATAGGACCTTGAAATAACTGAATGCTCACCTGTGTAAAAATCTTTCCAATCTCACAATATCTTTTGGTCATATAGGAGCTTTCATGCTAAATTTTGATTTTTAAAAAAGCTATAAATATGACTAAAAATCCATTATTTCACAAGTAAACTATCTTTTTTTTATTTCAGCATTTTGTGGGGGTAAAAATGTTTAGGTTATGTATATTGTCCTTGCCCACCGGAGTCAGAACTTCAAGCGTGTCCATCGCCCAGACGGTGTGCACGGCACCCATTACATGTGTATATACCCATCCCTCCTTCCCCCTCCCACCTGCCTGACACTCGATGAATGCTACTACTATGTGTACACTTAAGTGTAGATCAGTTAACACCAATTCGATGGTGAGTACATGTGGTGCTTGTTTTTTCATTCTTGAGATACTTCACTTAGTAGAACGGGTTCCAGCTCTTTCCAGGAGAATACAAGAAGTGCTATATCACCATTGTTTCTTATAGCTGAATAGTACTCCATGGTATACATACACCACATTTTTTAATCCACTCATGTATTGATGGGCACTTAGGTTGTTTCCACATCTTTGCAATTGTGAATTGTGCTGCTATAAACATTCGAGTGCAGGTGTCTTTTTTATAGAATGTCTTTTGTTCTTTTGGGTAGATACTCAGTAGTGGGATTGCTGGATCAAGTGGTAGTTCTACTTGTATCTCTTTAAGGTATCTCCATATTGCTTTCCACAGAGGTTACACTAGTTTGCAGTCCCACCAACAGTGCATGAGTGTTCCTATCTCTCTGCATCCAAGCCAACATTTATTGTTTTGGGACTTTTTGATAAAGGCCATTCTCACTGGAGATAAGTGATATCTCATTGTGGTTTTGATTTGCATTTCCCTGATGATTAGAGATGTTGAGCATTTTTTCATATGTTTTTTGGCCATTATTCTGTCTTCCTTTGAAAAGTTTCTGTTCATGTCCTTTGACCACTTTTTGATAGGCTTGTTTGATTTTTTTCTTTAAAGTGAACTTATATTTTAGTTTCATTTTCACAGAAAAGTTGCAAACATAGTACAAAGATTTCCTATAAACTCCACACCAGTTTCTCCTATATTAACATCTGAAAATATGGTAATTTGTCACAATTAATTAATAAATATTCATATATTATTATTAGTTAACGTCATACTTTATTCAGATTTTCTTAGTTTTCACCTAATATCTTTTTTTCCATTTCAGGATTTCCTCCGAGGTACCATGTTATATTTGGTTTTCATGTCTTCTTAGTCTCCACTTGGCTGTGAATACTGTTTCTCAGACATTTCTTATTTTTGGATGATCTTGACAGTTTTGAGTACTGGTCAGGTATTTTGTACAATGTCCCTCACTTGGGAATTGTTGGATGTTTTCCTCATGATTTGACTGACCTTATGAGTTTTGAGAAAGAAGACCACTGAAGAAAATTGATAACCTCATCACGTCAGATGAAGAATACAAACACCAACACGATTTATCACTGTTGACGTTGACTTTTGTCAACAGGCTAAGGTAGTGTTTGTCAGCTTTCTCCCCTATAAAGTTACTCTTTCCTTCTTTTCCATATTGTACTTTTTGGAATGAAGTGTCCAGATCTACTTAAGGAGTGAGAATTTATTCTCTACATTTTTA
>NW_012141635.1:2811925-2827525 GCF_000956105.1 Propithecus coquereli
GGGTCTCGCTCTTGCTCAGGCTGGTTTTGAACTCCTGAGCTCAAACAATCCTCCCGCCTCGCCCTCCCAGAGAGCTAGGATTACAGGCATGAGCCACCGTGCCCGGCCTATTCTCTACATTTTTGAGAGTAGAGTACCTACATAAATGACTTAGAGTCCTTCTGTGGAGAAATTTTCTGTTCTCCCCCATTTGTTTATTTAGTCAAACATGTCTTAATTGCAGTATGGTCTCATTGATTTTATTTTAGACAATGAATCATAATCCACTACTACTTTATTTGTTTTGGTGCTCAAGTTCTTTTGCCTTTGGCTATTTGAAGCTCTTTCAATTTTCTCCCTTTGACATCCATTTTATTATGAGTTTTATTTAATTTATTCATTTAGGTGTCCTGGTTGCTACTAAAATGTATTTTCTTCTAGAGTATTTTAGCTAACAGAGCAAGAAAACATGTGTGTGTGTACTAACCAGTATATATAGACATATCTGTAAACATTTATAATATATCGATTTGTATCTGCATTAAACTAAGCATGAGTTCATACTATCTCCAACTCTAACTTACTAACACATGGATTATTCACTTTTCTCACCTTGTTTGTCTGAAACTTCTCATTCAAAGAATGAGAAACCTGGCTCCTACCATCTGACATCCATTTATTTCTTTGTTCAGTTATAGTGTACATGCATAATGATTTCAGAATTGCTAACCCATACCTTCATAGGAAATAACTGCAAAATATAATGCCTATAAACCATTTTGTTTGTCTTTGGTCTTATAGTTGCCATAATTTCCAAAGTTACTTAACATTTTTTCTACTAGGCCCCCTTTAAGTTTGGATACTTCATACACTTATAATACATTTAGATTTTTTTTTATTTCAATATATTATAGGGGTACAGATGTTTAGGTTACATATGTTGCCCTTGCCCTCCCTCCCTGCTAAGTCCGAGTTTCATATATGTCCATCCTTCGGGCGGTGCACATTGCACTCTTTGGTTTATTACAGTCTGCAGTCCATCCTGGGAATTCCTGACCTCCTACATGATTTTTGAAACTTTGCATACATTAAAGTTTGCTATTCATGCTGTAAAATTCAATGGGTTTAACACACATAATATCATCCACCATTCTAGTGTTAGATGGAATAGTTTCACTGTCCTAAAAATCCCCTGTGTTTCATCTTTTCAACCCCCTAGCCCCACCCGAATCCCAGGCAAGCATCAATTTATTTACTGCCTTGATTATTTTGCCTTTTACAGAATGTCATATATATTGAATCATATAGTACTTAGCTTTATATAGTAATTTCTTCAAATAGCAATATGCATTTAAGATTTATCCATCCATGTGTTTTTGTGGGTTGGAAACTCATTTCTATTTATCGCTGAATAATATTCCACTATATGGGTATACCACAGTTTCTAATTTATCTGTTCATCTTTGAGGGACATCTTACTTGCTTCCACATTTTTCCAATAATGAATAAAGTTGCTATAAACATTCACATGTAAGTTTTTGTGTGAACATGTTTTCAAATCAGTTGGGTAAACACCTAGGAGGACAGTTTTTGGATGGTATGGTAAGAAATATGTTTAAATTAAAAAAAAAAATCTATCAAGCTGTCTTCCAAAGTAGCTGTATAATTCTGCATTCCAAACATCAGCAAATAAAAGTTTCTGTTGCTCTTTATTCTTACCAACAGTTGGAGTTGTCTTATAGATGTGTAGCTGTGTCTTTTTCTTTTCTTTTGCATTTCTCTAATACCAATGATCTTGAATATCATTTCACATGCTTATTTTCCATCAGTATATATTCATTAGCAAGGTGTTCAGATATTTTTCCTGTTATTTAACTGATTTTGTTGTTTTTTATTTATTGAGTTTTAAGCATTCTTTGTATATTTTGAATACAAACTTTTATCACATATACGTTCTGCAAATATTTTTTCCCAATCTGTGGCTTGTCTTTTCATTCTTTAAACAGTGTTTTTCACAGAGAAAAAAAATTAATTTAAATAATTAATATTTTAAAATATAAATTCTATATTATTGGCTTCTTGTCTTTGTTACATGTGTTATTTTTCACTTAAAATAGAGCATACAAAAATAAATATTTTAAAATGTTTTTGTCAGGTACTTTAGTGTTAAAGTAAATTATTTTTGTGTATATTTTGTGTATATATCTGTTACATTTTAAATATAATAGAGCTACCTAATGTAAGATATAAAGCTTCCATTTATGACAAGAAACATGAGAGAGCTTATAAAACAAACAACATCTGAGTGACCACTTAGTCATCTTGTAAAATATGAATACGGAACATGCATTCAAATTTTTATATTTCCAGTATACGCTATTCAAAACATTCTATTTTTATTAATAAAATAACTGAATAAAAAGTTGACTGATCATTGACTTTTCTCATTGGTTCAACAAAATTTCATAAAAATTGGTGCCAACATATTTCTAAGCAGCATCTTTTGCATTATGAGCTCACAAATTTCACTTAGACTTATTTATAATTTTCTTTTATTAACTTCTCTAAGAATAATTTTGATAGGTACATTTACAGAAAATATATAATATTTTAAGTTAGTAACAGGTTTTCAGCACTCAACTAGAATATGCTTAACTGACTAGTACGTTCAAAGAGATTTTTTGAGCTATCTATGTAGAAAATATTTATATGTAGAAAATCTGTGTAGCAATCTATGTGGAAAACTTCACTATAGGTTTTCATGCTAGCTTCAAAAAATAGCATAAAATCATCTGTTGGGATTACCTTATTTTCAAAACGTCAGACATATGTTTGCTTCTAAAGGCAACATTTAAATTCACTTTTGTATTCTTGGACTGTACACATTATAGATTTCCACTGTGTATATGATTAAGGTTCATGAGTATGAGAGGTGAGAGAATTCTAGTAAATATAATTACTGTGCTTGACAAAACTTGAAGAGCTCAAAAATGTCACAGTGCTGTAACCTCAGGCTGTGATTCTGACATCACAAATGTTTCCTATGAGAGAATGAAAGAGTGAGTGGAGGCTTAAATACAGAAATTACAGGAAGCCATTGAAGGCTAGACTGAACTCTTCACTGGAGTGATAAAAGCCTTTACCAGTGATTTTTGTTATGCTTCAATTACTTATTTTTCAATTACACTTTCTCTGTAATACTAGCTCTCCTCTTCATACTGTTACACACACATTCAATAGCTATCCTTTCTTATTAATCAAACACTGAAAAAAGCAAAATATTTTCTCAGAGGCCTGAATAGCTAACGGGAATGATGGTGGATTTAAGTAATACTTGCATTTAGGGGAATATTTCAAATAGCCACAGACTGATACAGATACTGAATAGTTTTGTGCTTATTTTCCCTTATTTTCAAAGATTTTTCAAGTAAGTTAGTAGCTGTACAAATTTAGACTAAGCAACTAATTGTCCAAAGCTCATTGCCTTGCAGAACAAATTAAGGTGAACCTAGAGAAGATCACAATGATGAGCTGAAAACATGAAATAAAGCTCAAATGTCCCATTACTATTTATTTCAAATCTCTAAGTGTATACCTTTTCTTATTTATTTTTTTAAAATTGCAAGGTAACACCTAATTTACATACCTATGAAATGAGATCACCCATATCATACCCTTAAAAAAACATTCTTCAAACATTATTTCTCAAGAATAATTCTAGAATCACCACTTGAATCTGTGTCACCTTGGGGAGTTCTATCATAAAAATGCCTGTGCCTCATCCCCACTGAATCAGAAGCAGGTACTAAGCCTCTTGGAGTCTGTATTTTTATTACTCTTTACAACTTACATAAAATAGAGTTTGAGAACCACTCTCCTAAACTCTGCAATGAGAGCATATTGCTTTTAAATCTAAATTAGTTAGGTAATGTGCATGTTACTTCATCTGTTAATTCATTTCATTAAACCTTAAAGGCAAAGGAAGTAGGCCCTAATTTCAAAAAGAAAATAAGTAGATGGGGGATGAGAAACACGTTCAGCCAGTGTGTCTGCAAGAAGGAAAGATTTTAAATGAAAGTGAAAAGAACAAACAGGCAGACAAACATAGATCGGATGAGGGTCAGAGAAAGGGCACCCAAACCCACAGAAGACTCCATGGGGAAAGGTTGTGGAGCAGAACTGGAAGGAGAAGGGCATCAGCAGGGTCTAAACCCCGAGAGGCTTGCAGACCAGTGACAAGGGTAGGTGGAGCAGTTAAGTTGCCCCTCCCTTGCATCCCGCACTTCTGGTGGGCTCCTGAGCTGCTGGAGAGACCTGCCAACACCAGGCCAGAGACAGCTGCCACCAGTGTGCAGTGAGCCTCTTGTGGACAGGGCACCGGGATCCCAGCAAACTTGGGGCACCTTCTGCCCTACAGACCTGAGCCAATCGTCAGGGGCCATATTGCTCCATTCTCCCTTTCCCTTCCCCTACCCGAGGCTGCTGAGAGAGACAATTTAGCTGTTAGGTAAATAGTGATGGATTCCAGGTCTCCTAGGGATGAAAGTGGGTGCTGTTGCCCTCATCTTGGTCCTGCCCCACCCTAATTCTCCATACCTGGGGAGGCAGGACTACTTTATGAATCTGCCAATCAGAACTTGGTGTGCCAGCTGCAAAAGAATACAGAGGACTCTCTAGCCTACAGGCCAAGAAATATGAGTACCATAAATTCTGGAAAGTGACCTAGAACCCACATGCATAGTTAAGACTCTGGTCATGTGACTCCCAACTGTCCAATCAAAGTCGTTCCATGGTGATCTCTGAACTCAAAAGGGAGGGCCCTATCCAGGCACTATAAAATAAGATGAACACCATAGCCAAGCTCTCTCTCTCTCTGTGCCCTTCCTTTGGCTCTTACTTTGCTGTGACAATGGGTCTGGTTGTTATCTGTGGCATACGCACCATGCTCTGTAAACCTGTATCTTGCTCTTGCCCTATAATCCTACCTTTCTCTCCTAAATACGCCTCGTTTTCCTACTTGTCTAACATTGGTGTGTCTGGTCATTCTTTGGCCATGGGCACACCAAGAACCGACAGTTTCAGACTGAAACCTGACATATTTGATGTCCTGACTTGGATGTTTCTCTCTAGGCAAGCCTTGCTCTGCATCTTCCTGCCTTTTGCTCTTGCTTTTCTATCTCCACCATTTCTATGACTTGGATCTTTCTCTACGCAAGCCTTTCTCCATAATGCTCTTGTTTTGGGATTCCCCACCCTTGTTTTCGATTTTCCACCCTCGCCATTTCTGCGACTTCGATGTTGGATGTTTCTGTGTAGGCAAGCCAGCTCGCCTTTCTCCGTGATAAAAATCCTGCTTTGGGCTTTCCTGCCTTGAAGCCAGAGCTGGAGGGGATGCTTGCTTTTACTTTTTCATCCTCACTATTTCTCAGACTACACGTTTGAGTTCTTGGCTAAACCTGGATGCTGGTACGCGTCCCTCATGGTCGGGGAGAAATCTTTCATTTTGTTCCTCTTTAGGAAGAGGGCTTTGGGCTATAACTTTTGTGTTTCTGGGCTTTGCATTTGTTTTGATAATGCACTTATCTTTTCAGTCTGATGAAGTGGGTGCTACCCCTTCCTGTGTTAAGGCCAAAACAATTTTTCCTCTCCTGGTTTTGTCTCCACTAAGCTATCTAGTGCCTGGCTCACTTGCTTGGAGTGAATTTGTTTGCCCAGTAATAAGCACTATGGGACTTAGTACTGTTTAGGATCTGAGGGTTTAAACAGTCCGTGGACATGGCAGTCTGCATTGCTATAACTTTTGCATTTATGGGCTTTGTATACTTTTCTTTCTGATCTGATGGGAAAGAAAAGTTCCCTTCTTGTGTTAAGGCTAACAATGTTTCCAACCCTGGTTTTATCAGCATTTCCTGGTTCATTCCTCAGAGTGAACTTGCACACCCAGTAATAAGCAAAGCGGGACTCAGTCAGTGCCTACATTGTTAGGGTTCTTTTATGCGCTCAGGGTTTATACAGCCTGTGGACATGCCTGTACACGAAGATTATCTGGGTTACCTTGAGGCATCTCTTCTGTGTCTATCCCACCGTGTCTCTCCCACGTGGGGCACAGTTAAATACCTACACCCCTGGTTTTATCAGGCCTTTCTACTTCACCTTCAAGCTGCTTCTTTCACTCTGTCCCATGAAGTGTCCTGTTGTGGCTGGCCATCTAATCACTGTTGATTTTACAAACAAACCAAGTTATTTTACCAACTGATATTCTTCTTCTGGTGCTTAACAATGAGAGGCTCCTAGGTTTAACAGACTCTGGTGGGTATAGCCTCTTCCCTTTCCCCCTTGATGCTTGGCCACATAGTCTGAGTTGTCACCTGGGGAGACCCAGCTCTGACAGACATCAATTCTTTGGCCACATGGTCCAGGTCATCACCTGGGAAACCCAGCTCTGATGCTCCCTTCCCCCACCTTTTTCCTTCAAACTGGGACAAGTTTGATACAGATGCAAGGTTGATCCAACATTTCATCTTCTACACAAATGCCTGGCCACAGTATAAGCTGGACAACAGAGACCAGTAGCCACCACATGGCACTCTAAATCATACCAACATCTTACAATTGGACCTGTTTTGCAAGATGGAAGAAAAATGGGCCAAAATAACATATGTATAAGCTTTCTTTTATTTATGGGAGAATCCTCAGTGGTATAGGCATGTATAGAGCCAAGTAAGATTATGATATTAAGAACCACTCAGTTTCCCACCTGTTCCACGCTGCCCCCATACCCAGGGAGGCCTGAAGGGGGTCCTACAAAGGGAAAGTGGTGCCATCTCTACCTCCACCAGGAAGAAATATGACTCCACTCCTGCCCTTGGTGGAAACAGCAGGGGAGTTTGGACCAACCCTGGTCCATAAGCCCTTTAGTTTAGAAGAGTTAAAACAAATAAAACAGGATTGAGAAGCTACACTGATCATCACCCTGATAAGTATGTGGAGATGTTCCATCATTTGTGTCTAGCCTACAACTTGGCTTGGAAATATGTCCATGTTATCCTAAGCCAGACTTTAAATGATTTTGAGAATTCCAGAGTGTCAATAGAGACACAAAATTTTGCCACTGGATTATACCTTTTAGATCCTAAAAATCCAGTGGATGAAACAACAGTCCCTGTGACTGACCCAGGGTGGAAGAGAAGTGGGAGAGAGAATATTTTCTAGTATGTATCCAATTTGGCCTTAAGGCTACCAGGCAAAAGGCAGTCCAAAGTGACCACCATAATCCAGGGGCCTGAGGAAAACCCCATGGCCTTCCTGCATCAGCTCCGGGAGGCAATAAAGAAACATATCACTCTCAATCTTAACTCCTATGACGGACAGGTGATGTTAAAAGAAAAATTCTTGACCCAAGCAACACCAGATATTATCAAAAAGCTCTAGAAGCTTGTCTAGGACCCTACCACCTCCCTGGATAACATGGTGGCTGCCACTAACTCTGTTTTCTATAACAGAACTTCTGAGCTCGAGTCTCAGACTCAAGAGAAGGAATGGAGGAAGGTGGCTAGGCCTGCCCAGTTAATAGCAGCATTGGCACCACATTTGGACCAACGGCCAAGGTCTCCACCAGAGGAAGGGATCTCTGGTGCCACATCTGCCAACAGGAAGGCATTGGGCCAAGAATTGTCCCCAACATGGACAGGATACATAAGTCCCCTTGTCATCAGTGCCATCAAACAGGTCACTGGACTGCACTCTGTCCTATGGGATTATCCCAAGCGGGGGAGCCTATCCCCAGACCAGATCATGGTAAACAATGAAGAAGCCTGCTCCCATCAGACCCCTGGCAGATAATGATCATTGAACTGGAGCCAAGGGTAACCCTCCTGGTGGCAGATAGGCCAGTAGATATCCTTCTGGATACTTGGGATGTCTACTCTGTCCTCCTCACCTACTCTGGAAAACTGAGCACTCAAGCCTGTATGGTCACTGTAGTCTCCAGGGTCCCTACCAAACAATTCTTTACTCTCCCTTTGCCTTGTTTTTGGGAGGATATGACCATTGAACATTCATTTCTGGTAATTCCCACTTGTCCCATCAACCTGGTAGGAAGTGACTTACTTTCTAAACTGGGAGCATTGGTTTCTTTCTATCCTGAATAAGAACCCAGGCTCATAGAACTCTTAACAGAATCTGAGGTCTCAGGCCAGATCAGCCGGACTGAGAGGCAGATATCCCTGTGGCAGTTTGGGATATTGGTTCTCCATGCCATGTCGGAACAGACCAGCCAGTTATGGGCCATCTCAAATCATAGCAGGGATATCCCCATGTTAAATAATATCCCTTGTGGCCTGAGGCCCAGGTAGACTTTGAACTCCTTATAAGAAAGTTCTTACTCCCGGGGCTACTTATCCTGACTTGCTCTCCTTGTAATACCCCTATTTTACCTGTCTGGAAAAAGGATGGCATGAACTGATTTGTGCAAGACTTAAAGTAAGTTAAGGAGGCAGTTGTGCCTTTACACCCTGTGGTGCCCAATCCTTATATGCTAGTGAGCAACATTCCCCCTGAGACCACATATTACAGCGTATTGGATCTAAAGGGTATTTTCTTTTGCATTCCTCTCTACCCTCACTAGCAAAATTTATTTGCTTTTGAGTGGATGCCCCTGCATGGCACACACCATCAATTAACGTGGACAATGTTGCCACAAGTGTTCTGGAACAGCCTTCATCTTTTGGGTCAGGCCTTGGGGAAAGATCTAGATGACCTCCAACTCCACCAAGGTGTGGTGCTTCAATATGTTGATGACCTGCTGATCTGTTCCCAGAGCTTAGAAGAGGCATGTGAACATGCCACTCGAGTTCTATGATTTCTGGCTGACAGCGGGTACAGGGTTTCCCATCCCAAAGCCCAACTGGCTCAAAGAAAGGTAACCTACTTGGGGCTTATTCTCACCCTGGGAAAATAAGAGCTCTCCCTGGAACGTGTCTATGCCATAGTTCATCTGCCTGAACCCACCTCTTAACCCCTTCTGCAGTCTTTTTTTGGGCTTATGGGGTTTTGTTGAATTTTGATACCTAGTCATGGGCTTCTGTCTAAACCCCTTTATAAAAGCCTAAAAGGAAATGCCAATAAGGAACCTCTAATATGGGAACCTGAACAAAAAACTGACTGTTCAGGCACTAAAGAATGCTTTACTCCAAGCCCCAGCCCTGGGCCTACCACATCCACAGAGAGCCTTCCTTTTATATATCCATGAGAGACAGGGAATAGCTCTGGGGGTGTTAACACAGTTTGTGGGGCCACAGTTACAACCGGTGGCCTATCTATCAAAGAAATTAGACCCCACAGTTGCAGGATGGCCTGCATTTTTTAGGGCAATAAAGCCATATCTTTTTTTTTTTTTTTTTTTTGCAGCCATATCTTTACTCTTACCAGAGGCCACCAAATTTACTATGGGAGCTTCCCTTACTGTTAGAACTTCCCACAGGGTCTCTGAGCCCCTCCAGGGAGGGGCAGCAAAAGGATTTCAGACAGCCACTTATTAAAATTCCAGGCCATGTTAATAGAAGCCCCTGACTTAAAAATTGAGATCTGCTCTGGACTTAACACTGCCACTCTTCTTCCAGAAGAAACAACAGGGGAACCCAGTGGGCTACTACATAATTGTGCAGAGATTATACTCCACCATTATCTTCCCCAGGCAGATATATTCTCAGTCTCCATCCCTCAAACCCATCAGCAGTTTACTGATGGCAACAGTATCAAGGATAGGGAACAGCATGCAGGCTACTTATTAGTGTTTATTGACACTTTCACTCATTGGGTTGAAGCTTTTCCTTACAGGACTGAAAAGGGGCCTGAAGTTTCCTGAAGACTTTTGGAGGACATCATATCTATTTTGGGCCTCCCTCAGTCCTTACAAAGTAATAACAATCCTGCTTTTTCTTCACAGGAAACAGCTGGACACCAACATGCCCTTCAAGTAGCTTGGTCCTTGCAGACGTTACAAGAACAGAAGCTACTGCCTAGTGACCCTTCTTCCCCTAGTCCTCTTTGTCAGCTGGGGAACTTAGTGCTAATCCAACAGTGGAAGGATGGGTCCCCACATCCCAACTAGCCCTGGAGTGGAAAGGTCCCTATCCAATCTTATTTTCTACCCCAACTGCTATTAAGGTCCCAGGCTTACCTGTTTGGATCTATCATTCTCTGGTGAAGCTGTGGAAGGACCAAAATGGGACTCATCTGCCCCCATGGAAAACAACAACAACAACAACAGAGACAAATACTCATCTAACAAGCAACAAATGGCACTACATTCTCTGCCAGCCCTGGCACCTACCTCCTCACCTACAACTACAACAATCTACTGAGACTATATATTGAAGTTCCCTGGAAAGACCCCCAAAGAACCTGGAAGAGGCAACCCTAATAGGAAATCATCGTCCCTTACTCAGCATGAAGCAACCAGATGAGTTGGCAGCCCTAGCCAATGATTTGGGCCTCTAGAATAGAGAGTGGGGAATGTGGGCTTCTCCAGAGGAAGGAGAACTGGTTATAGGACCCAAAAACAACATCGCATATTGATCCTCCTGGCGAGCAACACCTATGGACAGGGAGGTCAATTTGCATGCCCTTTTACTGCATTTACTGACTCATCACACAGGGTGTGGTCAAATTTCACCCACAAGTACCACCTACTGGCTCAGAGACTAAACTAGGTATGTCATTACCTAAACAAAAATCCAAAAGTAAGAAGCAAAAACTGCTCCAGATGGGAAGGAATCAGCACAGGAACTCTGGAAGTATGAAGAATCAAACTTAAAGGACACCCCCAAAGGGGAACAGCAGCTCTTTAACAATGGCTGTCAACCAAATTCAGAACACTAAAAAGACAGAAGAATTTTGAACATGGATTGTAAGAGAACTCAACAATATGCAAGAGAAAATGGATACCCAACACAAAGAAACCACAAAAAAAAAAAAAATCCAGGACTTGGAAGAAAAATTCACTAAAGAAATTGAAATATTAAAGAAAAATCAAACAGAACTTCTGTAAATGAAGAATTTATTCAAGGAATTACAAAATACAGTGGAAAGCCTCAAGAATAGGCTAGATCAAACAGAAGAAAGGATCTCAGGGATTGAAAATAACACCTTTCAATTGAACAAAATAAAATCTTAAAAGTGTAATTTTCTATTCTCTGTATCACAGTCATAAATATTAACTCCAGGGGTTTTCTAACATAATAGTGTTTTCTTATAGAATGTTATAAAGTTGATATTTGCTCTTTTTCAAGAACTTTCACTCAAAACTTTATTGCATATTTTATACAATTGACATGATTGACATGATTATTGTTGCCAGCCATTTGTAGTAGGTCCCTCTTATCCATAAGGGATATGTTCCAAGACCCCCAGTGGATACTGAAACCTATATATACTATTTTTTTCCTGTACATCCATACTTATGATAAGGTTAAATAAATTGGTTACAATAATAGATTAGCAACAGTGACTAATAATAAAGTACAATTACAACAATATATTGTAATAAAAGTTATGTGAAAGTGATCTCTTTCTCTCAAATAACCTCATTGTACTATATACTCATCCTTCCTCTTGTGATAATGTGAGATGGTAAATTGCCTATTTGAGGTGATGAAGTGAGGTGGATGATGCAGGCAACGTGATGTAGCATTTAAAACTTATGAATTGTTTATTTCTTGAATTTTTCATTTAATACTTTTGGATCACAGTTTACCGTAGTAAATGAAACTGCTGAAAGCTCCCTCCTCTAGTCATTTCTGTATGTGTGCTGAAGCAAGATAAAAAAGCATCATCTTTTGGGATCTCAGCTGTGAATATACTAGTCAGGTGACTCCAAATCTTTATACTCTGCACATATTCCTGAAAGTGCCACAAGTATTGATTTTGGGTTACAAATAAGTTCTAGGTAGTAGGCAAATTTGCAAATGTGGAATCTACAAGGAATGAGGCCACACAGATACAAATCAACATACATATTAATCTTTTTATTGTCTTACTCTAGTTTTGGATTTCAAAAAGTTGATATTATTATTACAGATGTGACCAAATAATTTATTTTAATATTACAATCATTAAACAAATTGAAACATTTATCATGCGTCACATTATAGTCACCTACAAACCATATAGCAGAGTAGAAAGATTCTTGAGAAAATAATGAAATCCTGAATATTTTAATACATGTATTATAATAATTATTTTCTTTGATTTAAAAATTTATATACTACAGTGAAAAAAATTTGATTGTTTACAATTGAAAGAGCTTTCAATGTCCAAAGTTGGAATAATTTGAGCAGTGATGAAATAAGTAAAATAGTACTGCATTATAACCCCAAATATAAAATAAATATTCATGAATCCATAGTGATATAAATAAATAATTTAAAAAATAGCTACATGGAGGAGAATAAATCAATTTTACCATGCAAAATAATTTTAATTTTTCTGCAGATAATCTGACTTAGAAAACTGGGAACATAACTCGCTCCTCCTATAGTACGCCTAGCACATAGTTACTTCTTTCCAAAGAGTAAAGTAGGAAAAATAAAGGGAACAATCATTGAGTAACTTTACAGTGGAGAAACTTGGCAAACACTACCTCAGCTTGGTGATCGAGATCAACATCAACAGTGATCGATCATGTTGACCATACGCACCATCAAAATGGTGTGATGAGAATGGAACTTTACCTCTGTAGTCTTCCTCTTCAAAACCCATAATCCCGGTCTAAGCATGATAAAAACATCAGACAAATCCAATAGAGGGGCATCCTACAAAATACCTGGCTTATACTCCTCAAAATTGTTAACATCACCAAAAGAAGAGAGTTTATGACACTGTCACAGCCAAGAGGATCCTGAGAAGACATGACAACTAAATGTAATGTGATATTCTGAATTAGGTCTTGGAATAGAAAAATGACATTAAGAAAAATGGTATTACTATCTTTTTAATTTTCTGTAAATATGTAATCAGTTTAAAAAAGAAAGTCTTTCACGCCTGTAATCCTAGCACTCTGGGAGGCTGAGGCGGGCGGATTGTTTGAGCTCAGGAGTTCAAAACCAGCCTGAGCAAGAGCGAGACCCCGTCTCTACTAAAAATAGAAAGAAATTAATTGGACAACTAAAAATACATAGAAAAAATTAGCCGGGCATGGTGGCAATGCCTGTAGTCCCAGCTACTCAGGAGGCTGAGGCAGTAGGATCGCTTGAACCCAGGAGTTTGAGGTTGCTGTGAGCTAGGCTAACGCCATGGCACTCTAGCCTGGGCAACAGAGTGAGACTCTGTCTCAAAAAAAAAAAAAAAATAGAGGCTACAGAATTGTATTTGCCTGCTGAGTATCACGTTTCTATTGAGGAGAAATAAGGGTTACATGCAAAGGAAGTAGACAGTGAATCTACCAGAGTATTTGGCAAAATCTGACGAAATAGAGAACTTAAAAATATTGGTTCCTGACATTAAATTACATTCTAGCTACCTATATTCTTACATAACAATAAAAGGAGAAGTGGAGAATGATTTAAATGTGTAATTTCTATTTCTGTTCTCTCCAATTTTTTTGAACTATAGAAAAAAATCACTTTCATGTTAAAGAAGAGAGTCAAACTGATTCTAAATGATTTGAGTACATCTGGCTTTAGTAAACATCTTTCTATTTGGAGATTTAAAAAATTCTCTTGTTATGATCCTTTTTACATAAGCAATATCCTTTCAAAAATAAATAAGAAAAAACAACAACAATGTCAACAACAGCAGAAAAACTATTTACCACATTGTTGTTTATTACAAAAGTCAAAATGAGGCCTGGGAAATTTTAACAGTTACTGACCTGTAAATATTCACATCTGAGCATAGTTAAATTTTGTATTCCTGAGTGTACAGAAGATTCATTCAATTTATAATCTAGTACTTAGTTTTTAAAATTTGAGAAGAATAAAATAAAATACAAAGGAAAGGAGTGGCTTTAAATGTTTAAATTTAATGGAAAATATTTGGCATAAATTTATTTTGAATTCAAACATGGAGGTATTAAACATATACCAGAATAGAAGAACACTTGGAGAAAGTGGGGTCCTGAAAATCAACTGAAAGAAATGTGTCAAGAAGGAAGATGTGATTAATTCATGAAAAGCTGCTGCTCACCTTATTTGAGCATTGAGAATTCACCAGAGGGGAAACATAGCCACTATTGATACTCTTGACAGAGTGTTATTTTGTGGAAATGGAGGTGGGTAGGAGGTGTGGAAGTGGAGGCAGTACATTTATTCATTTTAAAAGTTATAATCTAAAAAGGAGCTCAGATACAGCCCAATAACTGGGATTAGATATAAGGTAAAATAAGATTTTTTTCAAAAAAAGGAGGGACATTTTTATACGTTTCTGTGTTTATACGAGCAGCATGAAGTAGAAAGGGGCGACAGAAAAGAAAAGGCATAATTGTGGGGCCAAAACCCCATGAAAGGGAAAAATTTTGGTATAAAATTGAAAGACTCTCCCTCTGAAAGCAGATGGGGCAGTTTTTCTGTGCATAGAGATACAAATAATTATTATATCTGATATTGTGAAGTCAAAAACCTTCTTTGCTTTTATTTTCCAGTGAAATAAGAAGCAAGAACATAGCTGCTGACAATGAGGAGGAGAGAAGGAACATTGGAGTTTGAGTATAATTGAAAATGTGTGAAGAAGTTATGTGATGGTATTCGATGTAAATTATCTTGGAAAATGGAGTAAGGTTGCTGGACCTTTCCAAGACCCACTTGAAATTTTTGGTTAAAGTCCAAAATAAGATCATCCACATAGTTTTTTTTAAGCCATTTTTGAGTTGCTCTTCATGTGTAGACATGAACTTGGCAAAGAGTTCAAAGTAATCAGCATGAAGTATTTGTCTGTGGGTTTGATGGAAGAGTAAACATACCAGAGAGATGAACGTATGCAAGAAGCAGATGAAAGTATGCAAGAAAGTGATAATAGTGATGTAACATGAAATGTAATTATATGATAGGAGAAATAACACAAAGGAATAGAAGGAAAAAACAAAATGTGATTAAGGTTAATGGATTAAAAGTTCTGAGAAGGTCATTGTTAAAAAACTCAGTTGCTAAAAAAATTGTTGATAAAAAACAGTACTGGAAAAAAGTAGCTGTGTACTATCAGGGATGCTTAAGATGACAAATTTTTATGTAGTGCTGTCATTAATAATGCCCAGATTAGAGTGATACTAGAATCTTGAAATAACCCATATTTCAGACTAGGACAATGTTTCCATTTATACTTAATTATGAAGTATTTTAATTTAGAATATTGGAGACATAGCAAATTATGTAGGCAAAAGTAATGCCTAAGCACATATCTGCCATGAGCAAAAATTATGTAATTCCTATCATTGCATCCAAAATGCTAGGTGAAATTTTGATATAAAAGTTTATTTAAAAAAATAGTCAATTATATGAATCTAAATGATTTATTTTAAGGAGGCAATTTTCAAAAACCAAATTACAATATATTTATAAGATATGAAAAGATAGGCCAGGCACGGTGGCTCGCTCCTGTAATCCTAGCACTCTGGGAGGCCGAGGCGGG
>NW_012141635.1:2827761-2839409 GCF_000956105.1 Propithecus coquereli
AAAAATATATATATATAAGAAAAGATAATATATTACTTTCTGAAAGTTAAGATTAATTTTTTTTGTCATGTGAACAATAAATATAGCAAATGTTATGAATCCTACAGGGAAGGATGCTTAACTTTATTCTATTTCTTTTAGATTCATAGCAATAAGATAATATTTTAATGACAGTGTTTCAAAGAAAATAAATTTTATATAGAACTTTACTATAAACTTTTTAACTATCACCACACTTGTTTTGAATTTTTATTTTAATTTAACTATATGTTTAATATATCTTGATTATTGATAAATCTATTAAATAAGTTTTTAAAAGAGAAAAGTAGGAAGAAGAAAATTACTATTGATATATTGTCTGATTGCATAAATTGGATAATTTGGGGAAATAATAGTAGAAAAACTTGTCCATTCCAATTAAATGAACAGTCCTTTTTGATTTTTAGGGAATTTCTTATTTTATTTATTTCTTCATTGCATTTTTCATTATCCTTTTTGAGAAATTCTATTAGGTGGATTTCAGAACTTTGGATGATTTCTTCATTTATTTTAACTTTTGTCTTGTAATCTCCACATCTGCATCAATCTGTCATTTCCTAATGGAAATAGGTGAGTCCTAACGTAGAGTTCCCCTACAGTCACTTTAGTAATAAACAAAAGTTCTGGTTATTATATCTGCACAAAAAAATCCCCCTACAACTCAGTGGCATAAAACAATTACTTATTATTCTCATGGATTTTGTGGGTCAGGAATTTGAACAGGTCATGACAGGAATAAATTGTCTGAGCTCTATGAAATGTAGAACCTCAAGCTGGGAGATTCAAATGCCTGGACCTGGAATTATCTGAAGGCTTGCTCACTCACATGTCTGCAGGATGAAACAGGCTGGAGGCTGACGTTAGTAGGGGCTGTTGACATTAGCTGGGGCAAGTTGATCACTGGTGTCTCCACATACCCTGGGCTTCCTTACTACAGGGTGGCTGGACTACAGGGTAAGTATGCTGAGGGGTGGGTGGGGGGAGAAAGAGAGAGAGAGGGAGGGAGAGAGAGATGAAACCATATTGCTTTTTATTACCTACCCTGAGAAGTCTTACAACATCACTTCTTATATTATCTTCATAGAAGCAGTAACAAAATTCACTCTATTTAAGGAGAGGTAAAAATAAATCCATATTTTGATGGGACGGGTAACACTATTAAGGTGCAAGTGGAACCAGAAATATTGCTATGGACATTTTTGGAAAATGCCACAACTAATCTGCAACAACTAATCTCTTTTTAAGAATTCGTTGTCAAGGAGAAAATATAGTTGATAGATAGAGGGTATAAGGGGTAAAAAACTACATTTTTACTAGTTTGAGAAACAATAGAGAATATTTTTATGCTAGTCAAAACAATCTAGTGGAGTGGAAGAAATTCATAATAGCAAAGAGAGGGAACAAATGCAAAAACTCTTTTTTGGTATATAGAAGCTCTTATATACCAAATAGGATCTGATCCAAAGCCGAGAGCAACAGCTGACCTTTGAAAGGGCCACTTCTTCCATCTTCTGTGGCGACAGTGGAAAACACAGAGAATGTGGTTGTAGTTACAGATAAGCTTTATTCACTTAACAAACACTAATATTGGTTTATTATATCTCAGACTTTGTTTAAAGTGGCATATCACACACATACACACACACACACACACACACACACACTCACGTACATTAACTTAATCCTCACTGCAACCCTGCAAAGAATGTATTATTCCTGTTTTTCAGATGGGAAACTGAGACACAGAAAACAAATTTCTGAAGATCATATAGCTGATTAGCAGAGCTGAGATTCAAACCCCTGTAGGAGAGCTCCAGAAAATATGTTCTTGAGAACTAGGTTAAATTGCCTCTTTCATCAGATTTGGTGGAAAAAAGACAAGTGAGTTTTTAAAAATATTCTCAACAAAAAAGAGGTTGACATCCAAGGGCATCACGAACATACTGCAGGACAGAGCAGATATAAAATAACATTTATTTGGTAAAACCTTATAAGCAGAAACATGTTAGAGTGCATTCAGTCCCCAGAACTCTTATTATTCCATAGCAAAGGCTAGAAGAAGTTCAATGCGCAATATGGCCAAGATTCCAGCAGAGAGGATCCTGTGTGGGCTGCACGTGAACCAATGGCAGAGGGCACTTCAGGAGAGCACCAAGCCTGGCACACACTGGTTACATACTTAGAAGTTAGCCTAAGGTGGACTTCAGGAACTTCTATTTTCTCTAAGTAACAAGAATTTTCCAAGGCAACTTGAAAAATACTGGGGAGTGTGGATATTCTGGTCTGACTTCTGCATGCTCAGGACTCTGGGTAAAACCTGGCCTTCCAGGAATGCTGACCTCAGCCAAAGGCCTTCCTGTCTCCCAGCTGAGAGGGCTCCCTGTAGAACTACGAAAGGGGGAAAGAAATGAGCCTCCAGTCTATCCAAGTTTGTTTATAGCAGGAGATGATATTGTCATCAGAAAACAGAAGTGAAACTATATTGAGAAGTGGTTTGGGGTGTGGAAAATGTGAAAATAAATCTGTTAAGGAAATTTAGTTTTGTAATTCATTAATGCTAAATGCCAATATGAGATTGATGGTCATGAAATTAAAGGGACAATTAAAAATGTTTTAGGATATTCTTAGCTAATATCTAGCTTCCTGAGAACAGATTATTGGGCTTAACCAAAGTTAAGACTTTGTCAACTTGGTATTATTAATTAACAAGTGTCAAAATTGCCAGTAGTGTTTGTAAGAGAGTGTTACATCATAGAATCTAATATTTGAAAGCAAGGAAGATAAAATTTGAAGGGAATGATGAATAATGAAAGAGAGATTTCATTTAGTATTAATTTAGTGGTTTTCTGTGAATCCATTTGAGCACCTTTCTCCCCCACCAAAATACACAAAACTTAATTAAAAATAATTACTTTAGATCATATTGTTTGAAAATTCCCATGAGTTACAGTCAAATACTTAAAATGACTGTCTTGTTTGAACACCAAATCCTGGTGAGTTTGCTATGAAGTTAGTACATTCATATATTAATAGTAGCCATGATGGTGATGAGGAGCAAGTTGATTTTGAAATCTCATTCCTTGAAATTTATTTAACCCAAAACAATGGTACATTTTAAGGAACATCAGGATGGCAAATGTAAACGAGTACCATGGATGTTTATTTAGAGCTTTCAGCAATCTTTCCAATTTTTAAGCTTATTGTTAATCCAATTTCTAATCTTCTCTGTAACCTCAAAGGGATTGATGATAGCAAATATTGTTAATATCTAGACTCTTAAACCAGTTTATCATTTACTGTAATAAAGAGATCAGAAAAGGGAAAAAAAAGGTATAGCTCCCCTCTACGTTTCTTCAATAACCTAATGTTAGAAAAGAACATCGGTTAGAGATCGAATATTTCTGGGTCCCTTTGATGTACAAGTAATGGGTACAATGGAATGAGCACTTTTGAATTGGTCCTAGGTCAGCACCTTGGACAGCAGCACGAGACTCCCCAGCAACCTGGGCCCAAAAGCATTTCTTTCCCCTTCCCCAGAAGTAGAGGGTCTCTTTCTTTAAGCTGCAATGGGTCTGCACATGTGCTCTTGGGGCAAAAACATTTGTTGTCCTTCCCCTGCCCTTGCAATTTAATGCTTTTGTGAAGGAGGTACCAGGTGGGTAACAGTGGTTCCTCCCCTCACTCAGCCTTACATCACCAAAGAAAGCATTGATTTATATCCCGGCTTTCCCAGTCTTCCTTGGGAGAAATCAGTGAGGTCCATGGAGAACAGTGTGTGAGTTTGTGCAAACTCTGCCTGTGTCTGAAACACTTAAGATATTCTATATTCTCATGCTATTTCACCCTTGGTTTTTAGTAATTAATTTTAAAAAATGCTAAATTTTTCTTATCTGTTTTTATGCATACCTTATCTTCCTATTCTTGCCACAGACTAATATTCATATTTCATATCTCCTTTGATGCCCTCTTTTTCTTTAGATACTAGACTGGTTGACTGTTTTGTGACTTCAGTTCTCTGGATTAATGATTTTTTATATTACTTGTCTGTCTTTGTTGTTGGAGTAGATGTGACACTTTTTCCCAGCTTTACATTTAACATGGAAGCCAGAAACTTTGCATCAATTAATGTTCATCCTTTAGAACAGCTGGCCCCAACTTTTTTGGCACCAGGGACTGGTTTCATGGAAGACAATTTTTCCATGGATGGGGGAGAGTGGAGGAGGAGCTCAAGAGGTGATTCAAGACAGGGGGAGGGGAGTGGCTGTAAGTACAGAAGCCTTGCATGGTTGCTCACCTGCCGCTCACCTCCTACTGTGTGCCCCACCCCCCTTCCTAAGTTTCATGGAAGACAATTTTCCATGATCGGGATGGTGGCAGGAGGAGGGGATGGCGGAACTCTGTGGCCGGTCCCCAGTGGGCGGAACGGACCAGGGGTTGGGGGCGGGGAACTGTAGCTTTAGAAGATGCAATTGGTGGCCAGGCAGAGTTTTAATTAAGGAAATTCTAAATGTATTATTTGTGTTTATTAAATCAAACCTTTTTCATTTATATTTGAAAATGACTTTGAGATATGTCCTTGGATAGCCTTTTAAGGAAGAGCTATTACTATTTGGTTATATTTAAGTCACAGTCTATTTTAAGATATAAAATTCTTCCTATTTATGAATAGGCAGTGGTCAGAATAAATTTACATTAGAAGGATTGGAACCTCCTTAAAAAGGCTTACATTCCTCTTTTGAACACTGAGCAATGCAATGATAATAGCTTAGTTAACACTTTTATTTTATTGGCTACCATATTATATTTTAATTCATTTATTTTTTAAATAAGTTCATGACACAGATCCTTTTATTATTTTTATTTTACATAAAAAAATATTACTGAGGGTAGAGTTTAGGTAACTATTTAAGACTATCATACTAGGCATGGCCATGCCAGCATTCAAACCAGGAAGTCTGGATCCAGAAGTAATGTTCTTGGTCTCTATGCCAACTGCTTCCCAAGAGAGATTATTAGACAAATCGAAAAGGAGTCTTCTTAAATTTTTTTTTCTTACATCAGAACCTGCAATATGAGCTATGAACACAACATGGTTCCAAAATATAAAAATAGAGCCCATTTAACAATAATATTAATTGGTAGGTGTATTAAAAGTAGGTGCCTATACTTTTTTCTCTCCTATTAACAGAATATTAAGAAATATATGAATTTGTTTCATAAGTAAAATATAATCTCCTTTTGCACAAGCCTCTAGGACAAAAGATGAAACTGCATCAAAAGGTAAACGTCGATGTACATAATCTACCATGACTAGAAATGTCTTCCTGTATTACTGATAAAGCAAGTTAAAAATCTTTACAATGATTCAGAAACACAAAAGTAATTTCCTAAAAATAACACATGTTAATTAAGCATACATTATTTGCCAGGCAATATAACATATTTTTAAAAATTCTTATCTCATTTAAATGATATGTTCCCTATGAGATTAATATATATTTTCCCATCTTATAGATGAGGAAACTGAATTTCTTGGAGTTGAAATACTTTAGTAAGTTTCACATAGAGATTATCTCATATGAATTTAAATTCTAAAGAGTGAGTTAACTATTTAATAAGAAGCTTCTAAATATGAGAAAAGCACACGTTGACATTTGTTAACAAACATCCTGAATGTTAACAAGCATTGCTCAAGGGCTAAGAGAAATAATTATGGTCTTAAAGGCCAGCAGGTAATGATTCTAAAAACAAATATGTAAGATCATTTTTACATTTTTAATAAAGTATCCCTGCTGTTGAAGCCTGGGAAGGAAATTCTGGTATTACTTTCTCTTATTTTAATGATAGATTAACTAGGAAGGCTAGAATTGAAGTAAATGTGCGGGTGTGGTAAAATACTAAATTATTCACAACTGATACTCAGATTAATAATGTTCATTCATAATTGCTTTGGGCCATTTAGTAATAATAAAAGAAATAGATAGAAGTTAGAAATAAAACAACTGCAAATGCCCCAATTGCTCCTGGGATCAGCATTTAAGGACCTCAGTTAAAAATCTCAATCAGCTGTGTACATCCACTGCAGAGAAACTTCTCCTACTACACAGTTTCTGTCAGATCCTCAAATATCATTTAATACTTAATATAGATAGAGATATTCGTTCGTTTTTGAGAGTCAAGATCCATACTACATTTATGTATTGACCCAACAAAGATTTATTTTTTAAATTTTTTGAAAATTGTTTTCATTAGCATGCAATTACACAAAGAAATTGAAGTTGTACCTATTCCCTGCCTTAACACATGGGATCTTATATCCCTCTAAATCACCTACACAGTGTTTTGGAAAGAAAATGGAATTATTTTCCTTGTTCGGTAGTTCCAAAGCTTTCCACCTTCATGGCCAGCTACTTCTGTGAGCCTAAATGCAATGACTTAGGCTAGTAGTGGGGTTATAGGATAATCATCCATTGAGGAACAAATAGAGTAAGATTCCATTTTTTTTAGGATGTTATGTATTTGATACTTACCAGTTATTTTACTGTGTGTGAGCTGGAGCATGATATTCTTTACAAATCCAAACATTTCAAGTCACAATTAGAAAGTAAACCTATGAATTTACTTGTACTTATTAATTTAGTATTAATGAAGTTGACAGAGTTTAGGGACATTTCTTTTTCTTGATGTGTCTGTTCTTGTGTCCTCAGGCCATCCACAGTCTGCCTTGGGTTAGTGTTCTAATCTTTCTGGTAACATATCATCTCTCCTGATTAATTTTGTCTACTATTCATTTTTCTTCTGGTGTGCTTATATTTCTCTTTAATCTCTTTTCACTAAGGGGATACCCCTCCTACTTAACTGGGTTAATCATAATTATTAGAAAGATTAAAAAATATATAACAGGGCAACTTATTCCTTCTTTGTCCAATATGGAGAAAGCATAAACTAAAAAAGTATAATAACTAACTACAATTTCAGTGAAGTTGGACAGAGCACATTTTGTTTAAAATATAGCCATTAATCCTTACTTTCCTGGGTAAGCAGTTATTGTAATTCTTTTTGCATTTACTCTGTAAAGGGAGGAAGTGACTTTTTGAAGTGAGACAATTCAACTTTCCAAATTAGTTGCTAGGTTGAAATTAAAAATACAGTTTCTAGTTCAATACTGCAAAGTTGCTAGATTTCTTCTTGGATGCAGAGGTTGTTTGTATCTAAACTTTTCCCTTTTGATGTCTGCAACAATACTAAAATTAATATAAAACTAGAGAGACCTTTTCCTGACAAAGAAACCAGACTAAGAATCAGATTCACCCTGGAAGCAACCTATTGAGGTGCTTACTCTGAGTTTTGAATAGAGCTGTGTGCCTCTGCTCTTAGTAACTCCTTGTGGAACGACCTTCATGCCAGAATTTCAGGGGTATTGAGAGCATCAGTCTGGTACTATGATCATTAAATTCTTCCTCTGGAGTGCACTTTACATGAAGGATATTCAAGTGTAGGACAGATTTTCTATCCCTAATGACTTTGAGGTTCCAGCTTTGTATTTTCAGCTAAGATAAAATAGAGACAGGGAGAAGTAAACAACAGTTTACTATGCAGAAAGGGTCTAACTTTGCTTAAGGCTATTTTCTTCTGAGAAAAATATACCAGAAGACCACAGATCTATAATACACAATTTGGTGATAGCACTAATTAGTTATATTTTAAAAAAATATCTACCCCTTACAATAATTTGAAGTGGGTAGGGTATAAAGAATTCCTCTTCCTATAAGTAGGATGAAATAAAATCTAATTGGCCCCACTCACCGTATTTCTACACATGATAATATTATTTACTTCAAAGGCATTGACGAGTCTCTGTTGCCCAGAAAATAAAACAGATTTCTCAATGACCTCCATACAGTGCAATCAAATTTTCTATCAAGTTTTTTCCCACTGACTTTCTTATACTGACCCTCTTTTCTAGGACAACTGATTAGAGACATCACCTATCATATTACCAATCCTATCACTTTTTCCTTTGTCTTTTATTTCCTCCCTCACCAAGGTATCTTTTCACTAAGTCCCATTCTGCTACATTTATCTCTTTCATTCCCCACATTTTTAAGGTTTCTCTCATGTATAATAATAATAACAACAGTAGCTGCAATTGTACACAATAACTATCAGTGGCTAAGTGTTGTATATGCATTTCTTCTTTTAATATGCATCACAACCTTATATGTTAGGTGTTATTGTTTCCCTACTAGACTATAAACTCCATGGAGGCATTGGAAGTTCTCAATGAATATTGAAAGGAAAACTTTCATTTTACATATGAGAAAACATATGATTAAAAGACCAACTAATTTGGTAAAGACAAACAAACATCTTGGGGCAAAGTGGCATTTGTCTGACTGTGGTGACCAGGTCTCAATCAGCAGGCTTCTGGGCTAACCCTCTCAGCAAGTAAAACTCTTCAGACATTATTTCACTTTCTCCTAAAAGTATCTCCAAAAATGGGAAATATTTTCTCCATTTTACAGATCAAGACACCAAAATTCAAAAGACTTCTGACTAGTAATAAAACCCAGATATGTATGCAGGGAAATCTGATTCCAAAATCTTAGTTATTTTGACTTTGATGTTTTGCATCTCACAATATAAAATAGATAAAATACCCTGTAATATTTATACCATTCATTAAAAATCTATTTCCTATCTCTGGGTGTTAATTCTGCCTAAATGTCCTGAATAGAAGTTTGGACAATCAGAGAACCAAGTTAAAAAGGTAGAATATACTGGCTGCAAAATAAAACATCAATCTGTTCCTTTTCCTGGCTTAGTGATTAAATCAAATCAACTGCAGAGTTGAGCACATTGATAATGATGAAAGAGGTTATTATGACAAAGAAATAATATTAAATAGCAAAAAATAAACTTGGCAGCAACTCAGAGATATAATCTGGGTATTTTCCAATTGCATTTTGAGTGCATTTTCCTTGCATTATATATGTTTTATGACAATTATCTTTCTTATTATATCATGGGAATGAAAGACATTTCTTTCTGTTGCCATGATACAAATTTCCTTCGTGAGCAATTAGGTTGATTTGCTGGTTATACCCTTTTCTAAGTGATGGAAAATGGTAAATTAGGCTCAGTAAGAAAATGGCCATAAAATGCATTATCTTATCCTATAGCTGAGATAATCAAGCAATGTAATGTTGAGGAAACAACTATATCATGATGTTTAGAGGAGAAATATCTTTCGGCAGCCTTAGCATTGATACTTTTATCAACTAGTTTTTCAATTGTGAAATTTAAGTCTCTGAATAATAACAGATGGTGTGGGCGAAATCTGTTCCATTATCATTGATATAATTTCTGAAAACTGCCGATGTAAAAGTTCATAGACCTAAATAACTTCATTTTGTAGAAACTGCTAGCCTCAAATACATATTTAAGGAACCGTACATCAATTAACATTCTGTAAACCAGAAATTTCAGTTATTTGGCAAGAATGCAATTGTATTACATTATATATTGCTGAAATGTATCATAAAATAGTTTAAAATAAAGATCCAAGGCATTGGAAGAAATTGGAATGTATTCTTCAAAATTGAAATGAAAAATTGAATTTGAGTTTTATAAAGTTGAACAGTTACTTTTTTCCATGCTCATATTCTCTGAAAGTAGAGTCTTATTTTTTGGTAATATACTGCTCCTTCTTCAGATAGCATAGCCCATCATATAAAGTTAGCACCTGCTTGAATACTTGTCCTATTAAATCTCTACAATGTATTCTCTGCAAATTCAGATATCCTCTATATATTAGCCATGAAGTATATACAAGACATATGGTGATAACCTCTGTTCTTTACTTATCGAAGCTATTATTGAGTCAAACTACTACCTTTAGTAGGTAATTATCCTTTTTTTTAATGCTACTTCTTATAAACCTTCTTAAATGCTATGAGACATAAAGAGCTGAGACCACAATGATAATCCTTGTGTCCCAAAATATACTGAATCACAGCATTCTGTCTATTCTGGGTTGTTCCAATTCTCAGAATACTCGAATTGTCCAGATCAGGATTTTTGTCTTCCTGATCTAGACCTTTAAGACACTGGTATTCTGTTTTACTATCAAATGTTTTCGTCTTAGTATTGATTAATGCCCCAATGTAGTACTACATCAGCCTATTGAAAGAAAGCATTCATCCTTAACGTAATTATTTTACCCTCATACCTAGACAATCATGATTTTATCCTTACGAATTTCCCAATCTCTATTAAATTTAGAACTACTTACTTAAGAATTTTATCATGCCAACCCTTTGATCAAAATTTGAAAACAGCTCTCTATCAGGCACATGGTTTAACACAAACACCTCAGTATTTTATATACAGTTCTACAAATTACCTGTCACTTTATGATTTTCTGTTACATCCGTCTGTCTTGCCTAGTAGCTATAGTTATATTAAACTACGATTTTTCCTATATATAACTTCTTCAATCCTGAACTTCTTTTCTCTCCATCTAAATTAGCCTTTCTATTTCTGTATGTGTAGAGGACATTTTGTCTGGGAATGGTTCCTTGTTGTTTTTCTCAGAATATGCCTGTGGGCTTAAATGCGAGTCCAGGGCGCCCTGATCTGAAAACAGTAAGGGCTAGAGAGTTCAGGATGAAAACATCGGCTCTCCGGAGACGAAACAACAAGGAACAGGATGTGTTGAGTCGGGACAGTGTGGGAACAAAGAGATTGTGGTGGGACAGTTGCCAAACAGGCTGTGTTATAAATAAAGAAACTGGGGCAGGAAGGCACTGCAGTCTTGTACCGTCTTTGTGTGTGTCTGTGTCTCTTTGTCTCTGTGTTAATTCCTCATCCCTAGAAACGGGCCACGTCATGTATGTAGGTAACTAATCTTTCAACATGACATTTTACTGTTATCCTCTTCTATTTGTGGAAGAGAAATCTTCCTGGATTGAATTCTTGTACTCAGCATGTATTAATCCTGTGACTTTTAGCAATCATTTAACATTTCTGAGCAATTTATCTTACCTTACATAAGAATTGTAATATTATTTTATAAGTTTATAAAGTTTAAATGAGATAATATGTTAAACTATAATGCCTCATTGTTTGGCATACAGTAAGCACCCAATAAATAAATCTTCTATTCCTTTTTACCATAGTCAAGGCTTGAATAGTTAGACATCATGGCGGAGTAAAACACAACTTCTTCTATACTTCCAAAGCACTTTGTACAATCCTCTGGTTTGGTCCTGATTATACTAATCATACACAGTACACAGTAACTTGATAATAGTATTGTTATATCATGCCATAGCATGATAAATAATACATTAAAGATCTGTAAATGTTTATTTAATTGGCATCTGAGGGTTAAAGAAATACTGGGTACCTATAAAACTGCTGGGATTTTTACTTGTATAATTAAATAAATTATGGTGACATTTACTGAGTTGAGAAAATTAAGAATTGATCATGTTTGGTTTGAGAGAGTCTAGAATTCTGCTATATTCATGCTAAGTGTGAGTTTCCTATTAACATATAAGTGGAGATGAAGATCAAGGGCAGATTGGGCAGGGGGAGGGGATGGG
>NW_012141635.1:2839470-2849098 GCF_000956105.1 Propithecus coquereli
GCAATGCGCACCACCCGAAGGATGGACATATTTGAAACTCGGACTTGGGGGGGGAGGGGAGGCAAGGGCAACATACGTAACCTAAACATCTGTACCCCCATAATATGCAGAAATAAAAAAAAATATTATTAGAATTGATTGTTCCGTTTACCCACCCATTTGCTAATTGTCTGACAATAGGAATTAAAAATTGCTTTTTTTTCTCTCCAGACAAGAAAACTTCTTTTCTGTTTGTATGTAGAAATAAAAGTTGATTTATTTCATGAAATGTGTTTATAACATGTTTTGTGTTAAAAACCAGCATTGTACTCTGATTGCTCATATCTTGAAATAATTTTCAGGTCTGCCTGAAATTCTGATTTTTACTGCATTGTCTTTTGATATATTCATTCGTTATTTATTCTATTCTATCAACAATATATACAAATATAAATAAGCTATGGTTCCATGTAATCAAAGACCTCACAGATTAATGCTAGAGATCAATGATTGTAATACAAAAGGATAAGAGTTAAAAGAAATCATACAAGTTCTTTGAGAACACATGGGAGGACACCTAATCAAAAAAGTTTCAATGGGGGGAGAAGGGAAGTGAAGAGAATAAGCATTTGATTGCCAAAAAAGATAATACTTCAGCTGAATTTTAAGAAAATCTTCAAGAATGAGAAAAAAATAAGCAAGGTAAAGGACACTTCATTTAAAGCAAAACATGTCCAAAAACCTAGCAGATTAAAATAATTCTAGGCACTTAAAATCTCTGTGTGACTAGGACACAGAAAGCTGTGAATATGGGAAAGTTTGAAGTCATGAAGTTTCTTTACATTTGCTAATCCACTTATATTTTACCTTGAAGGCAATGGGGAATCATAAAGGAATTGATCTGGAGAGATATATAATCAAATTTAAAGTTTAGAATGATTGCTCTGGTTGCAAAGTGTAGAAAGTATAATGGGAAATATTAGAGGCCAGGAAGTCTAAGTAAGAGGCTATTGTAATAATTAAGGCAAATTGACTTAAGGAAATAGCAATGATAATGGAGATGTGAGAGGTAATGGGAGGGGATAAATCAAGGGTAGTTATCTGGCTCAAGTAAATGAATAGATACTAGATAGCATCATTGGCAGCAGGAGAGATTGCCAATGGAGGATCAGATGTGGGGAGGTTGTATAGTTCCAGTAAGAGGAGGTAAATACAACGAGGATTCAGTTCTAAAACATTGAGGTTCACAGTGCCTGTGGGACAGTAAGCTAATGATATATGTAGTTGCATATCTAGAACTCAGATACATAGGGAATGAGGAATTGCCAGCCTTCACCTGTGACATAACAAGGATGCCCACTTTCAGTATTTACATATACTAAAAATAACGAGTGAAATATTCATAATTCAAAATTCAGTAATTTTAAAATGATTTATTACATACTCTTCTAGTTACTTTTGTTACTGGCCTCTGAGTGAAGGTTTTTCCAAGTTCTTGGTGTTTGTCAGGGAAAAGAATTTCAGGATGCACATAAGCCAAGAAAGCAAAAGTAATATTGAAAGTGAAAGTACACTCTCAGGAAAGAGAGTAGGCAGGCATGGAAAAGAGCAGCTGCACCAGAAGGAAGTGGTTTTAGCTTTTTTTGTAGTCTTGCTAATTGAGGGGAGGAATATTCAAGGCCAAGGGCTTGGCTTTCACTAAGAATTTGGGTGGTAATTCCTAGAATTTTGTTCCCCCTTGTTTTCATACTTTGTATGGCTATTTAGGAACTGACATGGTGATTTCAAGGGTGGAGAAATTTTAAAACCACAATGTAAATTATATTGTATTAATAATTAGACAAACTTCATGTAAGGTGGCAGAGATAGCTGACAGGCTGGTTGAGGCTGATCCTTATCTGGGGTTATCAGCCCCTCTAGTTAATGTCTGCTGAAGAGTTGTTTATTTTAACACCTGCACATGATCTTCAGGCTCTTCCATCTACTCTCAGCCCTGTCTCCTTGTCTCCTGCTCTAACATTTTCACGCATGTTATCCAATATAAAATGTACAGGTATTCTGCAGGGGGGAAAGGAAGGGGGTTTAATTACAATTGTCATTCTATAGATGAATAAACTGAGATGCAAAGGTGTTAATTTCAAATTATATTAAACTAGTACCAGCAGAGCTAGGAGGTGGACTCCTTACCTGACTTTAAGTCTAGTCATCTTTCAATGTCATTAATTGCCTTTCATGGCCATTGTTTATATTTTGATAGTGATACACATCTAGCAGTAAATTTTATCATAATCAACTGACTATAGAATTTAGAAAGAAATTAATATTCTTATATTAATAATGAGTATAGAATTTATACCATCTGCTAAATTGATGTTACAACAATGTCAACAGAAACATCCAATAATCTGCAATGGATTAAATATAGACTATTCTGTTTGATATCTTAGTAGCAATGTCCCATATTATGTAACTATTCCACAAACAATTTTTCTCAATAACCTATTAAAAACATAAAATTATTTGGAAATATTTATAATTTCAGTTAATACAGTCTCTTGGAATGGTGATCACTTGACACATCCTGAGTCTGCTTGTTCTTGTTTGGGGAATAAGTGTGGAAGATAACCTAGTTTCTTTAAAGTCGAAAATTATAAACAAGGAAGAAAGCAGACATAATTTCTATCCATGAAAAATTATATCTCAATGGGAGCCAATCATTAGACATCTTGATCAATCTTAATATTTTAGTCTAATCATGTAATGCAAGTTGATGGGCATTGGAGGGTTACAATGATGAAAAAGACATTTTCTCTGTTTGACAAATTGCAGAGGTGGAAAAGGAACACCGGGACAAAATGCTGTACATCAAATGATGTTCCAATTGTAGTTTATATCAATATTCGGTTTAGGACAAAAAAGATGAATAGAGTAATAGTGGAAGCTTCATGAAATCATCATCAATAAGACTGTAAAAAGGCAATTTTTAGATATTGGAGGTATGGTAAGAATATTATTATAAGTGAATAGATTAGCTAAGCCACGAGTCAAAATATTTAATGGATAGGCATTGAAATGTAAAATTAGCCAGAATTAGAGCTACATATTGGCAATATATCTCAGTTTACCCATGGATGCCTTTCTGCGGTTCCATTTTTTGTTCAGGCTTTCACAGCAATGATTTTTTAAAAAGACTTATGGCACGCTGCAGTCCATATGTTAAGCTTCTATCCTTCTTACCTTGTGACTAAGACTAATGTTAGCTTTAGCAAATCTTTATCACTTAATGTCAGACATCTATCAGTTCACTTTGTAGGACAGAATTGATACATTATCATCTCTGCACCTTAGTCTGACATTTTTTTGGCATAACTACTTCCATAATAGGAAGGACTGAAAAATGTCCACAACACATTTTTTAATAAGTAGACAATGTTATAGTTGTAGTCATTTCCCTAAGGCTTTATTCAAAATAACTAGCATTAGTATGCATGATAATTACACTTTCCACCTATTAAGTAAATAAACCTGAATGCCTTTCTTTTATTATAATGTATCAAAAGAACAAATTAGTTGCAAGGTTTGAGAACTTTGTTATGTTTTACACATACTCTTCACTTTGTAATACTAAATTATTCAAAATAATATTTCTAATTATAAATTAAAATGAACAAGTTTTATTCAGAGAAGATCTCTAATTTTAGGACATGGTGAATACTTGGATTATAACTATCATAAGTATATTTATTTTTTGACCTTATGTGGAGCATTTTCACTCATTGGTGGACATAGTGCATTTCAATAGGAATATTTTATAGAAATTATTTTCTGCAGCAAAATTATGAAGATTTGGGAAAATAGAAACATTGAACTATGCAATTGAATTCAATATTGGAAATATTAAAACTGTATTTATATATCTAAAACTGCTAAATATTTCTTCCAATAAAATTTACTGACACATTCTCAAATGAGTAACATGTTGAGTTTTTTGCACATTTCAGTTTGATAAATAAACTCTTTCAAACCTGTGAATATTATAAAGCAAGCATCTTGAAATTTAAGATGAATCAGCCTGAATGTGATGTCTGAATTTTAATATGGATTTTAATGTTATCCCAGTTTTAAACTTTTTAAACTTCCATTCATACTTAGCAGTTGTGGAAAAAGTTTTCACAACATTTACCATGAACCATCTGTGTGGTGAAAATCGGAAGAGAAAACAAGGCTACTGGGATAAATTTGAGAATTTGAGATAAAGATTTGGTGATGTGATCCTTGAAACCATGAGAGTAAAGTAGTTATTTTATATAGAAAGCATGGAGTATGTAAAGAAGTGGGGAGCGGAAGGGAATGACAGAAAGAAAAAAGGGAAAGAAGAAAAGAAGGAGGGAGGCAGGCAGGGAGGAAAAGGAGTCAATTCATGCCAGATTTCTCTGCCTTTCACTACTCTACCAGGAATGAAAATCAACTTGGTTCTCATGCATCCTCTCTTGGAAATGTCCATTCACTTTCTGGATTTGATATCCACTTTCCTCTTATTGTTAGGTTGTGAGTAATGGCGTATTGCATATCCATTTCTGCATGACAATAATACAAAAAGCATCTTAAAACAAAGCACATATTTATTATCACACAGATTCTATGGATGACTGCAGGTACGGTTAAAATTGGGCCTCTCCAAGGCTGAAATCAAGGTTACAGTGTCTTCTGTGAATTTGGAAGTGTTGGGTCAGCAGTCTGAAATATCAATTCTTGGTGTGCTATTGGCTGAAGAATGACCAGACACACCAAAAGCAAGGCAAGAGTGAAATGAAGTTTATTGAGGAAAGATAAGACAGGTTTACAAAGCAAGAGTAAGATATAGGTTTACACAGTAAGAGCAAGATACATTCACCAAAGAACCACAAATGGGCCCTTGTCTTACCAAAAAAGGCCTTGATTATGGTCTGGACCCTTGTTTTATAGTGTCTGGATTGGGCGTTCCTTGTGGTTCAGATGTCACCATTGAACCGTTTGATGGACAGTTGGGAATTATAGGACCTGGGTCTTAATGCGCATGCGGATTTACCGTGAGCCTCTATGAAAGCGCATTTGGGGGGTGAACCACAATGTAGATTTCAGTTAATGACATGATAATTACCCTTGGATTGTTCTAGGTCACCTTCCAGGCTTTGTTGTACCTCTACATTCTTTTGCAGTTGGCAGGCTACGTTATGTTTGGCAGAATGGTAGGGCGTTCCTTCCTCCCCCGGGTGTGGCAGTTGCTCCAGGAGCCCGCCTTCGTCCCCAGGAGGGGTGGGAGGTCCTCACTTTCCACCTAACAGAAGGACTTACTTCCAAAATCACAAGGTGTTGGCAACATTCAGTTTCCTCTGGGCTGTCAGCTGAGAGCCTCAGTTTTTGTCCCCCCCGCCGCCCTCGGCTGTAACCTGGAGGCCACATATAGTGCTTTTCTCACACTGGCTTTCCTGAAAGAACTGCTGATAGATGATATAAGTTATGATATATGTGAATATAAAAGATATATATAAATATATAGCTCATTTTTTATTTGTGTGGTGGTCATATATTGATTTTTAAATAAAAATATCAGCATAACCAAACGAAGATTTAGAATTTTTCTCTTTCATGTTTCTAATAGAAAAAAAACACAAAATTTTGCTAAACCTGTTTTCCAAAGTTATTCAACTAATTTGCTTCACCACAAAATAACACATATTAAAATTGTTTTACACATTATTGAAAAGCATGAAAGAAAAAAAATTACAAGCTAATAGATCTATTGTCTGGAGTGGCTATTTTCCAAATTCTATGTTGAATGAAATAAGTAAATACTAAATTTTAAGTGAATTCATTTTTGCACGGATACCAATTCACAAATAAATAATTCATAATATATCTAACATAAGTGGAGGTTTTATTATATCCAAAGAAATTCCCACTCTGTCATTTGAAATATCATTTTCTTATTATAAAACTATTTTAATGATATAAGAATTCCATTTAATGGCTTTAAAATGCAAGGTTTTTTTTCCCCAAGTGATAAGGAGCTGAATCACAAAGCAAAAGAATCTCAAATGCACACCTAAATATTTATTTACTTAAAATTTCAGCTTTAATTTTCTGCGTGCCAGATTTATGCTTGCTGAGAGCATTGAAACCATTAACGCCAAGTATGACTGGTTTTCAACCCGCTTTTCCCTTCTAGCTTGATAATATGCTTTATTTTCTTTAGCTATGGTGTGACGGCTGCTTACTTGCGCTATTTCTGTTATGAGCTGAGTTAGCTTCTTGACCTTTTCTAACAATAATTTATCTTTTTCCTTCTCAAATGTGTTTTTTTCTCTGTATAAAACATTTAGGATTTATCATGATGTTTATTTATGTTCCTTTTTTTTTCAAAATATGAAATATAGCATACGGATGTCATCACCTTGTATAAGAAAATTTATAAAACACTGTTACTATAAGAATTAAATACTAGCACAAATGACCTCATAATGTCATTATATAAATTGGCATAAATAGTGTATTAAATAATCTACAATATAAGAATCTAGAACTTTTTGAGAGGGAGAATGTTACAAATTTATTCAAATATAGGAATATTTTTTATTTTTCTCTTTCCAGATTCAGTCTATATAATATTATGTGGTGGGCACAAATTTAAAAGTCAGTTAAACATCTACATTTTAAAGTCTTTTATAGTCTTTAAACTCTAAGTAGTCTGTTATAAAACACTTTTTGTAAAGTCATTATGCCTTTATAATACTCGCAGTTTTACTATAAACTGAAGGAACTCTAAATTTCTAGTAAGTGTTTAGAAATTTTCCCTGTAGACGTATTTCTACCCTTCCCTCTGGTTTTAGTGTTCCTTTAAAAAAGTAGCTAATTAATGACTTACACATGACACAGAGGATTTTGAACAGGTCGTACTTCCCTGTGACAGTATTTTAAATAATATGAAGCATCTTGCGCTTCTTACAGACCTGTCAAGTTTGCAATTGTTTAAGGAAAAATATAAGGATAGACTGCCCCTGAAGGGCTGCTTAATGAAACAGAATGTCTCCTTGTGAAACAAGTATAGCAAAGCAAGTTAGTAGAATTTAATACAGTATAAATATTTTAAGTATTATATATTAATACGTGTGTATGCAAAAGTACATATTTGTGTCTATATCTGTATATGTGTGAATGTGCTGTTATATTAATATAGTAAATTATTATATTCAAATAAAATAATAAATTATTATTTTAATAAATTAAAATAATAAATCACTGCACTGACAGTGAGTAGGTATATGATTTTTGTTATCAATGTGACGCTGAGAGCAAGGAACAATAAGTTTGGTATAGCGTTTCCTTCTGATTCAGGATTTTTTAGAGAACATTGGTAACAACTTTTCAGAAGTACTGATTACAAAGAAAGATGATCTGCATATTAAGTACAGATTTTTACCCAAGAAAATCTAGTATTACCCAAGAAAATAACAGTATTAAAAAAACAAAGCAGAGGGAAGCCAAGAATGCTTTAGGGATGGGAGACTAATGCAATTGTCTTTGAATATAATGATTAAGATGTACTTGGGTTGAAGTGAGTAAAGTTGCTGACATTGTAAGTCAGAAACAATGATAAAATCAATTATATCACTCCTCACTTAACAATTTGCTAGTTCTCTAAGTGGAAATGTGGGCTGTTAAAGGTCAGATTTTTATCAATGTATGCCACTGTCATTGGACATTATTTGTTACATATCTATAAGGACTAAGGGCTTATTTATGTTAAATTACAAAGACTCAGTCTTAAGAATAAAGTGTATTTCAGAAAGGATATTTATGATTAAAATTTTTGAGATAAGAACTTTATTTTTGAAACATTCATAAAATTATATAGTGCACAATTATCAATATGAGAATTACAGGTTAGAGAATGTCGGATATTTGTGAAAGATGATGTACGTCCATTTAATGTGAATGCATAGTGCTCATGTTGGTAAAAGTATATGAATATGGGAAAAACAAAACTTTCCTGTTATTGTTCATTTTAATAATTGTTTTAGATAGAATTTAATTATGTACCCAGAGTTTTAATATGATACTTAAGAATTAAGATATTTAAAAGTAGGAGTATATGGTTAAGGTCAGGTTTTAAGTATAAAGTTGCCTCATCCTAACTTCTTAGAGATCATTACTCATTGTCAGCTAAATTTAACAAAACACATTTTCAATATATTTTGTTTTTTTAAGTCATGCCAAAAAATCATAATTCATAATGTAGAATAAACACTGGAAGAGAATATTTATATTAATTTAACAGATTTTCTTTCATCAAATATCATTTGTTTAGCAAATATTCACTTAACACTAAGTGCTATGACCAAGAAATTTACATACTCTGGAAAGCAGCAAGAATAAAATGCTTCATTCTTGTTCTCTAGGCTCTTGGCTTTCCAGTGGGAGATGGGCAACCAAACAGTACAGTATGTATGAAAATTCAGCACTAGAAGCATTTAATAAATCAAGGAGAACATTAAAAAAGCAACTACGTCTGATGGACTATGTTATTAAAGGTTTCACAGAGAGAACGCTTAAAGGATGAGTACCTTTTATTTGAAAGTTGGATAAATATATGCAGAGACCCAAGAAAGCTGGCTAGAGTGTAGGCTGAGTGATGAAAATGGAATTGTACATGAAAAAGAGAACATTTGCAAAGGGTCTTTCATGGTTTCATATGAGTTTTAGAATGTTTTTAAAAATATATAAATACAATGCGGTATATTCAATGAAATTTTAATCAGCAATTTAAAAAACTGCTGTTATATGCTACAGCATGGATGAAAATCTGCTCTGTAAAAGAAACAAGTCTCCAAAGACCACATATTGTATGATTCTCATCCATATGAGACACTACGTACTTCATTTATATACTAAATAATTTCAAATTCTACTTGCATTTTCCTGAGAGTAAATTAATAGATAACATAAACTTCTTACACAGTTACTTTAAAACAACAATGATATAGTGCCCTAAGAGGGAAATAATAAAGAAATTGAAGAAATGCAATTAATTCATAATAAAATATGCATTTTAACAGGTATGCAGGCAAGGCTCAACTACATTAAAAGACAATGGAGTGGTCATATGCATGGGACAATATACAAAACCATCATTATTTTGCCAGCTGCAAATGCACACTGATTCAGATGAGCTATATTTACCATTCAGCTTCATGGGGTGATCGTCTTAGGTGGTGTGGTTTTCCAAATGGACTATGTTCTTGATTAAGTTATAAAGAAAACAAAGTAAACTTTTTTCTGAATTTACACATAAGGTTTTTATGGTGGGAAAGAAAGTTTTAGTGTCAGATCTATAATCCATTATGACTCTTTACTGCTGTATACCCGTATACACAAAGAAAGGAAAGCTAGACAAATTCCCTGACAAATATACCAAAAATACACCTCCTGGCAAACACACTCATTATTTTACAGCAGGGGAGTCTTCACTTTTGGAATACTTTGATAACATATACCTTATGTGTCTATATTGCTCATGGGAAGCAAACCTAGAATCTCTGGATTTCTTTTTTTTTTTTTTTTTTCATTTCAGCATATTATGGGGGTACAGATGTTTAGGCTACGTATGGTG
>NW_012141635.1:2849388-2852966 GCF_000956105.1 Propithecus coquereli
CATATACCACATTTTATTAATCCACTCATGTATTGATGGTTACTTGGGTTGTTTCCACATCTTTGCAATTGTGAATTGTGCTGCTATAAACATTTGAGTGCAGGTGTCTTTTTTATAGAGTGTCTTTTGTTCTTTTGGATAGATACCCGGTAATGGGATTGCTGGATCAAACGGTAATTCTACTTGTATCTCTTTACAGTATCTCCATATTGCTTTCCACAGAGATTGCACTAGTTTGCAGTCCCAACAGCAGTGTATGAGTGTTTTTATCTCTCCGCATTCACGCCAACATTTATTGTTTTGGGACTTTTTGATAAAGGCCAGTGGCACTGGAGATAAGTGATATCTCATTGTGGTTTTGATTTGCATTTCCCTGATGATTAGAGATGTTGAGCATTTTTTCATATGTTTTCTGGCCATTATTTTGTCTTCCTTCGAAAATTTTCTGTTCATGTCCTTTGCCCACTTTTTGATAGGGTTGTTTGATTTTTTCTTGTTGCTTTTCCTGAGTTCTAAGTAGATTCTGGTTATCAGCCCTTTATCAGATTTGTAGCATGCAAAAGTTTTCTCCCATTCTGTAGGTTGTCTGCTTGCTCTTGTTACAGTTTCTTTGGCTGTACAGAAGCTTTTTAATTTGATCAGATCCCATTTATTTATTTTGGTTGTTACTGTAATTGCCTTTGGGGTCTTCTTCATAAATTCATTGCCTAGGCCAATGGCTAGAAGAATATTTCCAACATTTTCCTCTAGAATTCTAATAGTTTCACTCCTTAGGTTGAAATCTGTTACCGAGCGTGAGTTGATTTTTGTGAGAGGTGAAAGGTGAGGATCCTGATTCAGTCTTTCACATGTGGCTATCCAGTTTTCCCAATACCATTTATTAAATAAAGATTCTTTTCCCCAGTGTATGTTTTTGTCTGCTTTGTCAAAGATTAGATGGCTATATGAGGATGGTTTTATATCTGAGTTCTCAGTTCTGTTCCACTGGTCAAAATCTATATTTTTGAGCCAGTGCCAACCTGTCTTGATTACTACAGCCTTATAATAAAGTTTGAAGTCTGGTAAATTGATACCTCCAATTTTGTTCTTATTGCCTAGAATTTTTTTTCTATGCGGGGTCTTCTCTGGTTCCATAAGAAGCATAAAATTAATTTCTTTACATCTGTAAATAATGATGTTGGTATTTAAATAGGGACTGCATTGAATCTGTAGCTCACCTTGGGTAGTATATATATTTTAACAGTGTTGATTCTGCTGACCCACGAGCATGGTATGGTTTTCCACCCGTTTACATCCTCTGCTATTTCCTTCCTCAATGTTTCAGAGTTCTCCCTATAGAGGTCTTTTACCTCCTCAGTTAAATATATTCCTATGTACTTTATTTTCTTTGTTGCTATTGTGAAGGGAATTGAGTCTTTGACTTGGTTCTCGGTATGACTGCTATTGGCATATATGAAAGCCTCTGATTTGTGTGTATTGATTTTAAATCCTGAGACTTTACTGAATTCATTCATCAATTCCAGGAGCCTCTTGGTTGAATCCATGGAATTTTCTAGATATAATATCATGTCATCAGCAAAGAGTGAGAGTTTGATCTCTCCTGTTCCCATTCGTATGCCTTTAATTTCACTCTCTTGCCTGATTGCTGTGGCCAGGACTTCCACCACTATGTTGAATAGAAATGGAGACAGTGGGCAACCTTGTCTGATTCCAGTTCTAAGTGGGAATGCTTTCGATTTTTCCCCATTCAGTATGATGTTGGCTGTGGGTTTGTCATATATGGCATGTATAATTTTTAGGTAAGCCTCCTCTATGCCTATTTTGTTAAGCGTTCTTATCATAAAATGGTGTTGACTTTTGTCAAATGCTTTTTCTCCGTCTATTGAGAGGATCATACGGTTTTTGTTTTTGCTTCTGTTTATGTGGTGAATTACATTTATAGATTCGTGTATGTTGAACCATCCCTGCATCTTGGGGATGAAGCCCACTTGGTGGTGATGGATTATTTTCTTGATAAGCACCTGGGTTCAGTTAGCTAGAATTTTGTTGAGAATTTTTGCATCTATACTCATAAGAGATATTGGTCTGTAGTTTTCCTTTTTTGTTGCATCATTTCTTGGTTTTGGTATCAGGGGTATGTTGGCTTCATAAAATGTGTTGGGGAGGAATCCATCCTTCTCAATGTTGTGGAATAATTTCTGCAGGATAGGCACCAGCTCTTCTTTGTAGGTGTGGTAAAATTCAGGTGTGAAACCGTCTGGTCCGGGACTTTTCTTTTTTGGAATGTTTTTTATTGCCGTTTCAATTTCAGTCCTTGATATTGGACTGTACAGGAATTCTGTTTCTTCCTGGTTGAGCCTCGGGAGGCTTTGTGTTTCTAAAAATTTGTCCATTTCCTCTGCATTTTCCAGTTTCTGTGCATAAATGTTTTTGTAATATTCATAAATTATATCTTGAATCTCCATGGCATCAGTTATAACTTTTCCTTTTTTGTTCCTGATGGAACTTATCAGACATTTTTCTTTTCTGTTTTTCATTAGTTTAGCCAAAGGCATGTCAATTTTGTTTATTTTTTCCAAGAACCAACTTTTTGTTTTATTAATCTTCCGTATAGTTTCCCTGTTGTCAATTTCATTTAGTTCTGATTTGATATTATTAAATTCACTTCTTCTGCTGAGTTCGGGGTTGGTCTGTTCTTCTTTTTCCAGTTCTTTGAGTCAATTCATTAGGTTGTCTGTTTGTGATCTTTTTCATTTTTGGATATAGGCATTTATGGAAATAAATTTTCCTCTCAGGACTGCTTTAGCCGTGTCCTACAGATTTTGGTAACCTGTGTTTCCTTTGTCATTTAGTTCAAAGAATCTTGTGATTTCCATCTTGATTTCCTCATTCATGAAGTAATCATTCAGCAGAAAGTTGTTTAATTTCCATGACTTTGTGTAGAGATAAGAGTTTCTGTTGGGGTTGATTTGTATTTTTATTGCACTGTGATCTGAGAAGATGCATGGTATAATTTCTATTTTTTTAAATTTTTTGAGACATGCTTTGTGTCCTAGAATATGGTCAATCTTAGAGAATGTCCCATGAGCTGATAAGAAGATCGTATATTCTGTGGTTTTTGGGTAGAATGTCCTTTAAATGTCAGTCAGGCCCATTTGTTCTAGAGTTCTTTTAAGTCCATTATTTCTTTGTTAATTTTCTGTTTGGAGGATCTGTCCTGTGCTGTCAGTGGGGTGTTGAAGTCTACAACTGTTATGCTGTTACTGTTTATCGATTGCTTTAGATCAAGTAGAATTTGCTTGATGAATCTGGATGCAGCTAGGTTGGGTGCATACATATTTAGAATTATCATGTCTTCTTGTTTAACTGTACACTTCACCATTATATAGTGACCCCTTTGTCTTTCATTACTTTTGTTGATTTAAAAACCAAGTTGTCTGAGATCAACACTGTCACACCAGCCTTCTTTTGGCTTCCATTTGCTTGAAATATTGATTTCCACCCCTTTACCTTGAGTCTAAATGCATTCTTGCAGGTTTGATGCATTGCCTGGAGTCAGCAGATGCTTGGCTTGTTTT
>NW_012141635.1:2853838-2855106 GCF_000956105.1 Propithecus coquereli
TTTGTGGTTTCTTTGTGTTGGTGATCCATTTTTTTCTTTCATATTATTCAGTTTTCTTACGATCTATGTTTGAAATTCTTCTTCTGTCATTTTAGTGTTCTGAGTTTGGTTAATGTCAATTGCTAGGGAGCTGTTGTTCCTCTTTGGGGGTGTGCTTTCTGTTTGATTTTTCATACTCCCAAAGTTCTTTTGCTGGTTCCTTCCCATCTGGGTCAGTTGTTCCTTCTTCCCAAAGTTCTTTTGCTGGTTCCTTCCCATCTGGGTCAGTTGTTCCTTCTTGCCTTTAGATTTTCATTTGGATAATGACATGCCCTGTTTAGTCTCTGAGCCAGTAGGTGGTGTTTGTGGGTGAGATTCAACCGTACCCTTTATGATGAATCAGTAGATGCAGTAAAAGGGTGTGCAGAATGACCTCCCTGTTAGTAGGTGGTACTTGCTGGGAGGAGCGAGCTGCAGTGCTGTTTTTGGGCCTTGTTGCCCACTCTTGTTCCTCTGGAGAGGCCCTCTTGTGCCTCGGGTGGTGGATGGGGCCCTGGGACTTCCAGGTGTGCCCTTTTCTTCACCTCATTGGGGGCAGGTCCGGGAGTGGATCTGGGCGGGGCTGGGTCAGGTAAGCCTGCCCTCAGGCTCCACAAATGCTGTGTGCAGGGGTCAAAGGTCTGTTGTTCACATCTGTGCAAAGCTGCTGGTAGGAGCTGAAATGACTCCACTCAGTTTAAAAGTCTGGGCTTGGGGGTGGGGCTGTCCAAGACTTGCACTCTGGAGAAGGTCTTGCTCCCCTCCAACCTCCCTCTCTCTGTGGCCTCTCCCAGGCCTCTGCCGGCAACCAGGACCTCAGGGCAATGGATCTCCCTGGCTGTCACATGGGCCAGAAGGTTCCCTACCCAGGATCACAGCCTGAGCTTGGTGCACAGGTCTCTTTTGGGAGGAGGGTTGCCCCTCAGGCACGCTGATCTGCCCCTGAAGGCGCACACTCATCAGTAGGCTCTTTGACAGATCTCCCTTCTGTGCCCTGGGGCAGTGCGATCGAGACCTGGGTGCACAGGACCTGGTCTGCAGTCTTGTCCCCTGGGCCCTGGAGATCAATCCCTGACCCTGGCCCCACCAGGGGGAGAGGTGCTGGGGTTGAATCACCCACAGGGTCCCCAAGCTGGATCAATTTCACTCCACCGCTTTATCTGTCCCGCTCTCCTGGAGTCACCAGGCAAACAGCACCTGGGAGGGCTTGCGGGTAGGGAGCTCGCAGTCTGAGTACCCCTCAGTCTGCT
>NW_012141635.1:2855156-2857064 GCF_000956105.1 Propithecus coquereli
CTGTGCCCTGGGGCAGTGCGATCGAGACCTGGGTGCACAGGACCTGGTCTGCAGTCTTGTCCCCTGGGCCCTGGAGATCAATCCCTGACCCTGGCCCCACCAGGGGGAGAGGTGCTGGGGTTGAATCACCCACAGGGTCCCCAAGCTGGATCAATTTCACTCCACCGCTTTATCTGTCCCGCTCTCCTGGAGTCACCAGGCAAACAGCACCTGGGAGGGCTTGCGGGTAGGGAGCTCGCAGTCTGAGTACCCCTCAGTCTGCTCTAGGGCCCCAAAAGGAAAGGTCCCATTCCTTGGAGATGCCTCCGTGTGGTGGTTAAATTGTCTCTCCGGGCACCCATGGGTAGGGAAGGGGAAGGAGAGGATGTAGCAATATGGCATCTGCCGATAGGCTCGGGTCTGCATGCTGGGAGGTGCCCCGAGGGAGCTGGGAGCCTGGTGCCCTGTCCACAAGAGGGTCACTGTTCACTGGCAGCAGCCGTTTCTGGGCTGGTGTTGGCAGGTCTCTCCAACCACCCAGGAGCCCACCAATAGTCCAAGATGCAAGGGAGGGGAAAGTTATCTGCTCCACCTATCCTGTGGCTGGTCTCCAAGCCTCCTGCGGACATTTCTCCTTCCAGTTCTCCTCCGCAATGTCTTCCCATGGAGTCTCCTGTAGTTTCAGGCATCCTTCCTTCCGACCCTCATCTGATCTATGTTTTTTCTGCTAGTTTATTTTTTTTTTCACTTTCTTCTAAAATCTGTGTTTTTTGCAGAAACACTCTGATTGGCAGCTTTTCTCGTCCACCGTCTTGGCTGCTCCCCCCAGAATCTGTGTATTTCTTAGAATGCAAATGCCATATTCTAGACTTGAAAATCTGTAAGTACTGTTAATAAAGCTAGCAAAAGAAATTCTTATGTGATTCCCTCAAGAATCAATACAGTAGATAATGTAGTTCCAACAGAATCTCTGAAATAAATAATGTCAGCTATATCGAGATATAATTATATAGCACACAATTAATATGGCTTATGCGTAAAATCCAATTATTTTTAGTAAAATTTTCAGATTTGTGCAACCATTCCCAATTAGAAAAATTTAGAATGTTTTTATCACTTCCAAAAAGTTCCTTATACCCCTTGAAGTCAATCTCTGTTCCCACCTCCAGCTCCAGGCCACTACTAATCTACAGTCCTAATCTACAGGTTTTTTTTGTCCTAGAGATTTTCTTTTATCACAGGCATTTTTTATAAATAGAAGCATACAATATGTGGTCTTTTGAGATTTGTTTCTTGTACTGAGTTTCATCCATGTTACATATAACAACAGTTTTTTTACTGCTGATTAAAATTTTATTGAATATATCACATTTGATTTATCTATTAAAAAACAAGCTTAAAATTCATATGGAATGACAAAAGACTCAGAATAGCGAAAACAATCTTGACAAAGTTAAACAAATCTTCCTGATCTCGAAATATCTTACAAATCCATAGTAATTAAACCAGTATGAAATTATCATAAAATAGATATTTAAATCATTGGAACAGAATAAAGAGCCCCAAAATACATTCATGCATGTACAATCAAATAATCTTTATTAAAGGTTCCAAGAATACACAACAGTATCTTGAACAAATGGTAGTGGGAAAGCTAAGTCTCCACATGTAAAATAATAAAATTTCACTCTTTCTTACACCATACACAAAAAACAATTAAAAAATAATTAAACACTTAAATGTAAGCTCCGAAACTATAAAACTCCTAGAAGAAATCGTAGAGATAAATCTTCATGCTATTGGAAATGGCAATGATTTGTTGCATATAGCACCAAAAGCACAAGCAGCAAAAGCAAAAATAGACAAGTGGGACCACATATTTTGCATTCCCATATACATTTTACGGATTAGCTTGTCAATTTCTACAAA